>NC_060143.1:241392560-241695590 GCF_021461385.2 Schistocerca piceifrons
CTTAAGTGCCTGGCAGAGGGTTCATCGAACGATTTTCATACTACTTCTCTACCATTCCACTCTCGAATGGCGCTTGGGAAAAAGGAACACCAAAAAATTTCCCCTAGAGCTCTCTCTTATTTTATTATGATGATGATTTCTCCCTACGTAGGTGGGTGTAGACAAACTATTTACGCATTCGGAAGAAAAAATTGGTGATTGACATTTTGTAAATAGATCTCGCTGCAAAGAAAACCGCCTTTGTTTCAGTGACTGCCACCCCAATTCGCGTATCATATCAGTGAAACTCTCTCCCCTACTGCGCGATAACACGAAACGAGCTGCACTTCTTTGCACTTTTTCGATGTCCTCCGTCAATCCTACCTGACAAGGATCCCACACCGTGCAGCAATGTTCCAGCAGAGGACAGACAAGTGTAATGTAGGCTGTCTCTTTAGTGGGTTTGTCGCATTTTCTAAGATTTCTGCCAAGAAAACGCAGTCTTTGTTTCGCCTTCCCCACAATATTATCTATCTGGTCTTTCCAATTTAAGTTGCTCGTAATTTTAGAGTAGATTGTTGTGTACATAGTTCCGCCTCGTCAGCGCGTACACAACCACTAAGTACAACAGCGCAGGCGCAGCTCTCGTCCATCTCCGCCCTACGAGATGGCGCTGCCTAAGAGATGGACCAAATTCTGCTTCCGCCGATCCGCGTATTAATATGTCAAGCAGCCAATGAGATTGCTGCTAACGTAGAATCTTTTCTCCTCGTGGATCACACTCGCGCAGTGATACCTGAATGCTCGAGGTATTATAATGGGTGTACAGACCTCCAATTAGTCAGTCTGCATTTCTCTGCATTTGTCTGTACCAGTCTATAATCAAGTTTCAGTCTGCGCCTAATAAGATTATCATATTCCTGTACATAGCCATGAAGAGAAATGTATAGATACTTTGTCAAGTTTCTGAGATATGTGAGAATAAGATTAACGTATCAAGACCAAAGGAACTTCAGATTGTCAGTTGTAAACAGCACCCAGAATCAAGTTACGTGGTGTTTGTGCCTTTTTATTATTTTAATAAATGTGTGTGAAAATTAATCAAGTTCTGTTTAAAGTTGGTCACCGTCAATCTGCTACTCTAAGCGTGCAAGTGGCATTTCTATCGTCTGACCTCACGGCAGAAGATAAACACGCCACGATAAGACCACGAGACATATTGCTGACACTCGCCTACTTAGTTAGAGCGACAAGTCAAATAATCTGATGGTGTGTGTACCGAAGGTCTTACAGTACGCACAACACAAGAATATAATCCATTTACCATTGTGTTGTAAGAGTGCTTGTCATTCGTGGCACCCTTATAGCACAGCGATATGCTTACGATATCCTACCCTCAGTTTTGTGCCCTTTCATGGAAAGCCATTCTGAGCTTACATTTCACCAAGATAAAATCCGCCCGCACACAGTCAGAGTTTCTACTGGTTGTCTTCGTGCTTGCCAAACCATGCCTTAGCCAGGTCGCTGGATCTCTTCCCAGTTGATACATTTCGGAGCATTATGGTTAGTGCCATCCAACGAGCTTTGGATTTTGACGATCTGTGTTAGCTGTACACGAATTTCTCAGACGTTCGCAGATCTTTGACGAGGCTTGGCATCAGTTTTCACTGGAACTCAGTAGTAGCAACATTCGCCAAATGTGGCAGACAGACGGATCTCCGAAAAGCAGAGACCTATTGAATTTAGGATCCGGCCACTGCAATTCCTCACCCTGTACAGTCCTCTGTACGGTATGTGGCACCCAGCACAGTTGTTGCCTGTAAGACTGGGCAGAACACCGGCTCCAACGATATACTAGAGTCAGGAACGGTCTTCAAAAATCGTACGGCTGAACCGAAGAACGTGTTTTAATGCGAGATAGTGCAGGTTTCCACTTCCTGATAAATGGGAAACCCTTGTCTTTGATGATCAAATTGTCCGCCAACCTAATTTTAATTGCCTTTTTATAAACACTGTTACAAAAACCTGAGTACGGCAGCTATGAGGGACCGATCAAACTTCATCCTGTGTCCCTCATGTACTCAACGATCCGTTGCCGCCGATTTTTCAGGCTGTTGTAGCCTTGAGTGAAAGCAGTGCCCCATGCATCTTTTCTGGACTGTGCGAATCGAAAGACTCAGGTAGGCCTTTCCGCACCGAATTTTGTATGTGTGAGGCTTCCTGCCAGCCGGAGTGGCCGAGCAGTTCTAGGCGCTACAGTCTGGACCCGCGCGATTGCTACGGTCGCAGGTTCGAGTCCTACCTCGGGCATGGATGTGTGTGATGTCCTTAGGTTAGTTAGGTTTAAGTAGTTCTAAGTTCTAGGGGAGTGATGACCTCAGCAGTTAAGTTCCGTAGTGCTCAGAGCCATTTAAATCATTTTTTTGTGAGGCATCCTAACGCCCAAATGATCTTTTGCAGAGCCAGAGATGTAGTCTTGCAGATGTAGATGCAGATGTAGGTACTGCCCTAATGTTGGCAAGTGGACAGAATACACATTCAAGTTTATAGCTCCTTAAAAAATCTTCCAGTGCTGCATGATATGCCACCAGTATAAAGAACAGAGGAGACCCATTCATGTTCCTCTTAATGAATCTCTGCGGATGGTCCAAACTACTTAGTCCCACCAGCCCTGGAATTCGTGAACCTCCAGGTGTCATCAGGTCTATTCCATATATTTAACCATCGTTCCTGATTCTTAAATTGTCTGAAGTCATTATATTATGCAATTCTCTTATTGAATCAGTCCATTATAGCAGGATAGCAGAGTAGTCATTGGATTAAATATGCATTCCGGTCGTTCCATGGACTGTGGCGGGAACACACACACACACACACAAATGTGTGGACAATTTTACTACCTTGTTCACCTATCTCCACATCTGATAATTGTTCTTCCGACTGCTCCCACAAATCGATCTCTGACCCCTGTTCTGCCTTCTTGTTCTCACAGCTTGATTTCTGACCCCTGCTCCCTACGTTGCTCTTGTGGTTCGATATCAGACGCTCACTTCAACATCTTGCTCTCGTGGTTCTTTTTATACATACAATGATTTTGCGCTCTGTAAACTGATGAGCGGCTATCGTCTAGCTTCCAGGGCTCACAACGGCACCCACCATCATGTTACAGTGCTCAATTTATCATTGAGTGTGATGTATTTATGATCTTTTGTCGATAAGCCCAATATATATACTTATAGGGGAAAATGTATGTAGCTTCAATCGAATTTTACACCGAACAGTTGGTTTATCAATATAATTTAAGACTTATCTTCAAACTTGCTGCTAAGTTGTATTAGTTCGGCTGAAAACAATATGCCACCTCCCAGAATCGTCTGATCAGGGAGCAATGGATGCGGTGATCTGAGCCTGCTATGCTGGTAGTGGAACGCCAGATACTGCACTTGTACAAAGTAATACTGTTACGGTATTCCACATGCTCTTGGATATACCTTACAGCTCTTTTCCATGTTATAGTTCTTCATTTACTTCAACACCCACATGTCCGAAAGAACAGAACTCAATAATCCGTCCGCGCAGATGCACACACATGCTCGATCACATATGAGAATCAGTGAATATAGCTAATATAGAAGTTTAACGGGTGGGGACAATACGCCAGTAGCGTGAGGATAAGTTTGAAGCGATTAAGCCGGGTTCGAGTCCCAGTCTGACACACATTTTCAACTTCCCCTATGGATTTATTTCAGTGCCCACTAGCAGCCATTTTATGTCTTACCTTCGATTCATATACGAGTACATTTACTATCTTCCAAATTAACGAATGTCTGTGGTAAAATTTGCTGATGACATCGCTATCTTCAAGGAAAGTGAAGAAGAAACACAGGATCTGCTGACCTGAATGATCATTCTAGTGAGTACAGGATAAGGACTGAGTGTAAACCGAAGGTAGACGAAAATAATAAGAAGCAGCAGAAATGAGAACAGCGAGAGACTTAACATTAGGATTGGTGATCACGAAGTAGCAGAAGTTAAGGAATTCTGCTGCCTAGGCACCAAAATAACCCATGACGGAGGGTCCAAGGACGACTAGCAAAACGACAGTCCAGGTCAAGAGAAGTATACTAGTATTAAACATACGTCTTCATTTGAGGGAGAAATGTCTGAGTATGTACGTTTGGAGCACGACATTGTATCTTAGCGAAACATGGACTGTGGGAAAACCGGAACGGAAGAGAATCGAAGCGTTTGAGATGTGGTTTTACAGATGAATTTTGTGTAGTGTTGTTGCGTCAGCTAATCATTAGATGCACCCAATTTACGCAAATGTTAAGAAATATTTTAGGCTCTTATCTATTTTTGTTGCTTTTGTGCAACGTCCTGTTTTATTTATAATATTCAAAATATTACATAATTACTCATATTTCATAATATTCAAGAAATTTAACTACATTAAAATTTCTACAAAAAACGTCTAGAAATTATAAGTAATATGAAATTATTAGCGTAAGATTAGTATAAGATCACTTATTATATTTGTATCATCACTCCACACACATTTATAAATCCAGTTTCTGATAGTAGTCTGTCGCAACTCAAATGGAAAATGAATTTACACACAGGCGGCTGCATTGTTCAAGAATTTGCGTTATTACCTTTCAGTAACATCAACTTTGTCTGAAAGATACTCTACTAATGTGCGTCGTTGGTCACATGTGTATGAATGTGGATCCAATATAGTGCTTTGTATGTGCTAACTTTTATTAGAATAGCGGTACTTGTTTAGTGCATTGGTTCTCAAGTGAAATGCGTACTAAGTCTGAGTTTAAAGTAAATATCTGCGAAGGGAGCATAAGTTGATTCATTTTAAGTTAGCGACGGATATAAATAAAGGCAGAGCTCTAGTAGAGGGATTAACTAGCCGTATGAAGTTCCATATTCTGGTCGCAGCACAGCGTTATGAAATTAGCATACTAATATTATTGACTTGAGCTCTAAAGACAACGTACGCCACGGTCCCCTTTTTCATTATCTTTCACGAAATAGCTGCTCCACAAGGGCACTGTCTGAAGCTTCAAAGGGCGTAGGAAACCATAATACCTTTGTACAAAGGATCACGGAAGCATGACTAGTTACATGTTGATGTGTATTATGAAAATTGACAAGTATTGCTTATGTTATTGCCTATATTAATATCTTAATTGAAATGAAAATCTTAATTATCAAAATAAGCAGTTGAAGTAAATGGGATTTGGTATTCCCTCTTAATATTATAGTTTCCAGCAGATTTTTACTCTGAATGAAGTCCTGGAGGTTAATCGGATTTGTATAACACTTGATAAAAAGATTGACACTAAAAAAAAAATGTAATGCCTGAACCTATTATTTGTGGACTGTACATGGTATTAAAATATAAAAGATTGTGCTTGTAATTAATAGGAATAATTTACTGAAAAGAATTTTGAGACGTAGTTCAAATCTTCTGGAGGAATAAAAAGCGGTTCATGCAAAAGTTACTTCTAACAAGCCTTATTGACAAAGATATTCAAGGCAGAGTATGCAGTTACGTTTATCCAAAAGTCTGCTATGCTGGTGCAAGATATGTAGACTCACGTTGTAGCCCATAATTTTAGTTATTTACCCCATACTGATATCTTATTATATGCAGTTGCAAATTTGCCGTGACCATTGAAGTAGTCAAGCTATGATTTTATCCATACTGGATAAGAGGTCATGGTTGTGAATGTCAATGTTAGAAAATATATCGGCTCAACCACTTGTTTGTAGTGTAAAACACTAATATTAACGCGTTTCGGAAGTCAAGCTTCCATCATCAGAATAATAAAAAGTAAAAGAACCTGTTAAAACTCGCTAAAATGGGACGTGCACCAGGCACAATAAAATTGATAATAAAATTAAAACATCGTGGCTACTTCCCTTGTTGCAGCCGTGTCTCCCAAGGTGCATCTCCACATAGTCGTCAAAATATAAAAAAACTCTAAAATGGTGTCGCCTATGGCGTTCAACATCTAACCACATGGCTCTCTCCTCTATCGTCGTAAACCACCCGTGCGTCTTCGTTGATACCACACACCACGTAGCCAAACACGTCACTGAAACATACAAACAGATAACGTATACATGTTCCAAGGACCTCATGAAATGATGTATCCTGCCAATTGCTAAAAATGTAGTTAATAAAAGAAACCAGTGAAATGTTTAAAAAAGTTATTTATATCACCAGTTAGCTGTTCATTCAGTGTGTTCTGATTATCCACGCTATGTATCACAATTTCCAGCTGTTCTAGTAGATCCAGCTTTTTGCCTTTGTCCTGTCTATGTAAAATAACGAGATCCTGATCTATTCCCAACAAGGCGTGTCCCGTTTCCTAAATATGCGTGGCTTAGCTGACTTTTCGAAATTATTAAGCCGGAAAGCATCGCCATGTACTTTAAAGGACCTACCAGTTTGGCCTACATAGCTTGCCTTGCACGTGTTACGCTGAATTTTATAGACCCCAGCTCTCTCATATTTATCGCTTTCCGGCTATAAATTGTTTCTTAATTTAAACCGCAGCGTATTATTGGTCTGAAAAGCGGTATCAACTTTAAAAGGTTTGAAAATGCTAGCCACTTTTTGCGAAATATCACCGAAGTATGGTATTGTGACCGCACGGGCGGTTTACGACGATAGAGGGGAGAGCCATGTGGTTAGATGTTGAACACCATAGGTGACACCATTTTAGAGTTTTTTATATTTTGACGACTATGTGGAGATGCACCTTGGAAGATACGGCTGCAACAAGGGAAGTAGCCACGATGTTTTAATTTTATTATCAATTATATTGTGCCTGGTGCACGTCCCATTTTAGCGAGTTTTAACAGGTTCTTTTACTTTTTATTATTTTGATGATGGAAGCTTGACTTCCGAAACGCGCCAATCTTCGTGTTTTACCCTATAAACAAGTGGTTGAGCCGATATATTTTTTAATATAGTCAATCTATGTTTTGTTACTTTAAATTTGTTTTTGGAAAGATTCTGCCTGAAGAAAATATATTTTTTCCCTTCTTTTCACGCAGGGGGGGCACTCAAGTTACAGCGTTGTCGGTGGGTTATTTGTTTTTCTTCTGTTAACTATTGGGATATTTTGTCTTTATTATCTGTACGTCTGCCAACGGCCTTGCCTCAGTGGTGACACCGGTTCCCATCAAATCACCGAAGTTAAGCGCTGTCGAGTTGGGTTTGCACTTGGATGGGTGACCGTCTGGGTCTGCCGAGTACTGTTGACAAGTGAGGCCAACTGAGGAACTACTTGACTGCGATGTAGCGGCTCCGGTCACGAAACCTGACAATAACTGGGACAGTGGTGTGATGACCACATGCCCAACCATACCTGCATCATACTGCGATGTAGCGGCTCCGGTCACGAAAACTGACCATAACTGGGTCAGCGGTGTGTTGACCACATAACCATCCATACCTGCATCTAGTAGCGCCTATTGGCTGAAGGTGACACGACAATAAGTCGGTGCCGGCGGGCTTTCTGATGTCCGTTCGGACAGAGAGATAGAGAGAGATTTGTACATATATTAATTTCAGTTTTTAAGAAAAGTAATCACAAATGTGATAAAATAGACTTCTTTAAATACATGTTGTTGCCACAAGTTTTATTTTCTTTGTTTTTTCCGTATTTTGCCTTGCAACTATTTTTTCTTTCGTAATTTGTCATCTCATACCACTGAGTACTCAATGTAAAATGTTATCTATAACGAAAAATTACGATTGAAATTTTTATAGCTAACATTGTTTTATACAGTGTGGAAGATAGTGTGTGAGTGTGTGTGTGTGTATGTGTGTGTGTGTGTGTGTGTGTGTGTGTGTGTGTGTGTGTGTGTGGGTACGTCTTTATGTGTCTGGTCGTCTGCCAGTTCATTGAGGTAAGAGAACAGACTTCCTTTGCAGAGAGCTGTGCATTGAGTTTTTGTTTATCTTCCTTCAGAGAGGAAGATGAGGATGACGCTGCATCTGAGAACTTTTCGGTCAGGAGTGATGTCTCTTGGCCTGTGGTCCATATCCATAAAATGTTCTGCGAATGTAGAATGACAGCCACTACTTTTTAGTGCTGTTCTGCATGCTGTGTAGCTAATATTGAAATTTATGGTTATCTATCCATTATAAATTGAATTGCAGTCCGGGTATATCAGCTGATACATGACAGATGTGTTGTGTTTGTTTGTGTTGGTACTGGTTGTCCTTAGTTTCCTCTGTATTGAGTTATCCGTTTGTAAGCTACTTCTAGTCTTTCTTTTGTGAGTACATTCCCTATCCAGTGAGCTTATTTGTTGTTGCAAGTGAGAGTTTGTCATCTGATTGTTGTTTTGGGTGCTTTTTGTTCATGTGTGTTTCGGTGTGTGTGTTCTGTGTGCTTCTGTGTCGTGTGTTTATGAGCTATGTGTCTGTATGTTGGTGATGATACGTTTGCTTCTATCTGCCAGGTATCCCCTTCAAGTTTGTTTTAATTTTGTACATATAGTCCACAGTTGTCAGAGCATTTTCGATTACCACTAAATGTCCTCATCGAAGCCCAGATGAACAGACTTTTTGTACTGTACTACTCCCACAAGCCTAAGTCCGTGGCACAGCGCAGGTTTCAAGGAACTGTTGGCCTACATGAAACTTCCTGGCATATTAAAGCGGTGTGCCGGACCGAGACTCGAACTCGGGACCTTTGCCTTTCGCGGGCAAGTGCTCTACCAACTAAGCTGGCCTGCATGATGGCGTATCCTGACACAGCCGTTGACTTGGTGTAACAACAAACGTGAATCATTCGGCCAGATGACACATTTTCATTGACATACTGCCCAGTCTCGACGATTCCGAGACCTCGGTCCCGTAACTGCATATGTCATAAGGTCAATGTGGTAACAAGTAGGCAGTCGTTTTCTGTGGAGCCCTTTGTTCAACGTAGTGCTGTGAATTGTGTGATCTGGACAACCTGTGCCGGCACCGGCATTGTATTCATTATATTTGCCTCAGATCACCACCTATCCTGCTCTCATCTTCTGAGATGAGGCATGGACGTCCCGCACCCAGTCGCCTACTCGTGGTTTCACTTTTCTTCAACCACTCTCCACGGATACTCTTGACATTAGTTAGCACTTCATCATCCCAACACCTTAGCCGTTTTTGAGGGGCTCGTTCCCAGGCGCCAGGCCACAACAATCAGCCATAAGTCAGTCATGTGGCCATGACGCTTAGGTTCTCAGTGTATCTCTACAAACCGTTGGAAGCAAACACAGTCACCTTTTCTCCACACCTTGGATTGTGAGGAGAAATGAAAGGTGGAGTATACTGAAATATTCCAATGCTTGGCGGAGGCCATTAATATAATGACTACAACTGTAAAGAATGGGCTCTCAAGTGCACATATTGCGTGGACGTCACTGTGACGTGATCTGCCTGAGTGACGTGTGAAGCTATGTCTACGTATGAGTGACAAACATGTAAACAAAAAATTTCACTATGTCAGTATCGTTTAGTGATAGCATACATAGTAGTCCAATAAAGCGCCTCTCCTGCTTCCCCTTTCTAAAAGTTCCACGAGTCTTCACGTAGTAGGTTCCTCTCCGTCCAGCGTTACGAACCCCCGTTTACGGAAATGTCAATACCGTTGTCAAATACTTCTGAGTAAACGCTCAAACACTGCCAACAGTAAATCAACTTGAGTCCAGTGCACTTAAGCCAATCACTGAAGTCAACACTCTTGAATTCACATATCATAACAAAAGCTCACGAATAAATATAAGTAAATCCGCAGCAGAAAAATGCTTTTCCAAACAAATTTCAGAATGTATTACTCTATAAAAGTATTCAGGGTTCTCGATGTAGTGTTATAGTATCTTACAGAATTAATTTTCCATTGCAATTCGAGGCGAATTGCTGCAATATTAAACGTTTGCGAATCACAGTTATTTAGTGTGGTTTACCACTTACTATACCTTGTGGACCTTAAGTTTATTTCTGTACTAACAGAATAAATATGCGCAGAGGCAATCAGTTTGGGTGTTCTGCCTTACGAATATGAAGCTATTTGACAACATACTAATTTAACGTTTCTATCACTTGTCTTAATTTTCATTATTTCGTGATGGTGTCAGAAGAGCATAGCCACAAGTTTAATCAAGAATGGATGCGAAACTTCCCGCAGATTAAAACTGTGTGAGACTCGAACTCAGAACCTTTGCCTTTCGTGGGTTATTGTAATACGTGGCTTCTTCTCACGTTACTCTGTTTTTTGCTAAGAAATTAATTAGGTGTAAATCACAGTAACATAAAAATATTCGCAAAATATCAGTCTTGTGCCAATACATCGAATACGTTAACGTTGTTATGTCTCAGAATGTGTTCTGTCAACCGATCCCTTCTTTGGGCCGAAGATTTCTTGTCTCCCCCATTTCTCATTAGCTACGTGATCCACCCATCCAATCTTCAGTGTTCTTCTGTAGCACCACACTTCAAGCGCTTCTATTCCCCTTTTGTATAACATTTTTATAGTCCATATTTTACTTTCATACACGTCTACAGACAAACAGCTTCAGAAAAGGCTGCCTAACACTCAAGTTTATATTCGACGTTAACAAATCTCTCTTCTTCATAAACGCCTATCTTGCCTTTGCTAGTCTCCATTTTATACGCTTTCTCCTTCGACGTTCATCAGTTATTATGGTGCCGAAACAGCAGCACTCACCTACTACTTTAAGTGTCTCGTTTCCTATACTAATTACCTTAACGTCACCTAATTTAATTCGACTACATCCCATATCGTTGTTTTGCTTTGATTGATGTGCATCTTATGTCATCCTTTCAAGGCACTGTCCATTACGTTCAACTGCTATTCCATGTCCTTTACTGTCTCTGACAAAATGACAGTGATATCAGCAAAAACCAAAGTTGTTATATACTTCGCCGGCCGCAGTGACCGAGCGGTTCCAGGCGCTACAGTCTGGAACCGCGCGACCGCTACTGTCGCAGGTTCGAGTCCTGCCTCGCGCATGGATGTGTGTGATGTCCTTAGGCTAGTTAGGTTTAAGTAGCTCTAAGTTCTAGGGGACTGATGACCACAGCAGTTAAGTCCCATAGTGCTCAGAGCCATTTAAACCATTTTTTTTTTTTGTTATATACTTCCTTATGAACTTTCTACTACAATATTTTCTTTCGTTTCCTTCACCGTTTGCTCAATGTACAGACTGAATGACATTGGAAACAGGCTACAACCCTGTCTTATTCCCTTCTCAGCCAGTGCTACCCTTTCATGACACTCGTGTCTCATAAGTACCCCCAGGTTTCTGTACAAGCCGTATGTAGCCTTTCGCTCCCTTTATTTTACATCTACTGCTTTCAGAATTTCTAAGAGGCTATTCGACTCAACACTGTTAAAAGCTTTCTATAAGTTTATAAATGCTATAAACGTAGGTTTGCCTTCCCTTAATGTATCTTCTAAGACAAGTCTAAGGGTCATTACTGTCTCATGTGTTACTAAATTTCTCCGAAATGCAAACAGATGTTCCAAATGTCGGCTTCTGCCAGTTTTCCATTTATCTGTAAATAATTGTGGTTAATACTTTGCAGCCATGAATTATTAAACTGATAGTTCGGTAATTTTCGCACCTGTTAGCTACTGTTTTCTTTGGCATCGGAAATAGCACATTATTCATGAGGTCTTAGGGTATTACACATGTCTCATGTATCTTACACACTAGGTGGAAGAGTCTTGTCATGGCTGACTCTCCTAAGGCTGTCAGCAGTTCACACGGAATGTCGTCTACTAAAAAATGGTTGAAATGGCTCTGAGCACTATGGAACTTAACTTCTGAGGTCATCAGTCCCATAGAACTTAGAACTACTTAAACCTAAATAATCTAAGGACATCACACACATCCATGCCCGAGGCAGGATTCGAACCTGCGACCGTAGCGGTCAAGTGGTTCCAGGCTGTAGCGCCTAGAACCGCTCGGTCACCCCGGCCGGCTGTCGTCTACACTCGGGGCCTCGTTTCAGTATAGGCCTTTCAGTGTGCTGTCAAATTCTTCTCGCGGAGTTGTATCTCTTACCTCATTTTCATCATCGTCCTCTTCTATTTAAATAAAATTGCCTGCTAGTTCATATCCCTTGTGTACACCCTCTATATACTTCTTGCACCATTCAGCTTTCCCTTCTCTTCTTAGGACTGGTTTCCCTTCTGAGAACTTGGTATGCATACAGCTACTCCTCTTTTCTTCTAAGACCTCTGTAATCTTCCTGTAGGGAGTGACTGTTTTTTCCCGTATGACACATGCATCTACATGCTTAAATTTGTCCTCTAGTCACTCCGGCTTAGCCATTTTGCAATTCCTTTCGGTCTCATTTTTTAGACGTTTGTATTCGCTTCCCCTGCTTCATTTGCTGCGTTTCCATATTTTCTCCTTTCATCATTCCAATTCAATATCTCCTGTGTTATTCCAGGATTTATTCTAGGGCAATCTCTTTTTACCTGTTTTATCCTTTGCTGTGTTCACTATTTCATCCATTTAAGTTACTCATTCGTCTCTTACTGTATTCCTTTCTTCTCCTGTTGTGGTCAACTGTTGCCTAATACTTCCTCTGAAACACTCAACAACCTCTGGTTCCTCAAATCATCCACGTCCCATCTCCTTAATTTCCTACATTTTATAGCTGCTTCACTTTTAATCTACGGTTCATAACCAATAAATTGTGGTCAGAGTATAAATTTTCCCTGGAAATATCTTACACTTTAGAATGTGGTTCCGAAATTTCCGTCTTACCATTACTTAATGAGTCTGAAACCTTCCGGTGACCCCTGTTCTCTTCCACGTCAATAGCCTTGTTTCACAATTTTTAAACAAAGCGTTAGCAATGATTAAATTATGCTCTGTGCAAAATTTTACCAGGTGGCTTCCCTCTTTCGTCCCTTTCGTCCCAGTCCGTTTTCAAATACTATTTTTCCTTCCTTTCCATTGCCTACTATCGAACTCCATTCCCCAATCACAATTAAATTTTCATCTCCCTTAAGTACCTGAACAATATGTTTTACCTCGTAATACATTTCTTGAGTCTCTTCATCATCTGCGGAGTTAGTTGGCAGAGAGACTTGTACTACTGTGGTAGGTGTGGGCTTCGTGTCCGTCTTGGATACGATAATTCATTCACTGAGTTCATAGTAGCTTACCTGCAATGCTGTTTTCTTATTCATTATTAAACCTACTCCTTCGTTACCCCTATTTGACTTTGTATTTATAACCCTGTATTCACCTGAGCAGCAGTCCTGTTCCTCCTGTCACCGAACTTCACTAATTTACTCTTTATCTGACTTTAACCCATCTATTTCCTTTTTTAAATTCCCTAACCTACCTACCTGACTAAGGGCTCTAACATTCCACGCGCCGATCCGTAGAAAGTCATTTCGTTTCTCCTGGTGACGGTATATTAGTGACTAGTTCCTGTCCGGGGATGCGAGTGGGGGTCTATTTCACCTCCGAAATAGTTTATCCAAGAGAACGCCATAATCATTTAACCATACAGTAGAGCTGCATGCCCCTTGCTTTCAGCTGTCCGCAGTACCGTCACAGCTAGGCGATTTTGGTTGATTTTACAAGCGCTGATCAGTCAATCATCCAGACTGCTGCCCCTGCAACTACTGAAAAAACTGGCTAAAACTGGCTACTCCTCCTCAGGAACCACACGTTTGTCTTTGTCTCTCAAAAGACATTCATCAGCTGTGGTTGCACCTACGGTTAGGCTACCTGTATCGCTGAGGTACGCAAG
Organism: Schistocerca piceifrons; assembly: GCF_021461385.2. Taxonomy (NCBI): domain Eukaryota; kingdom Metazoa; phylum Arthropoda; class Insecta; order Orthoptera; family Acrididae; genus Schistocerca; species Schistocerca piceifrons. Next base: position 241,406,362 of record NC_060143.1, read on the forward strand.
CCATCGCACCGGCGGCAATGTCCATGGTTCATTGATCATAGTATAGCGAAACGCAAAGGTCTGCACCGTACGTGGTATTGTTTCAGTACAGGGCTGACAAGTCAGCAACGCCATATACATATTTGGGAATAACAATGTTGAAAGGTACATGTGTTCGTGTTTAAGGATCAGTCTCTCTCAGAAGTAATGAGAAGTAACCCTCGATAGCATAGTGATATGCACAAGGAACATTATAATGATTATGAAAAGATTATTAACGGTGTCTGACTAGAAATAAGTATAATAAACGTAAAGGTTAACTAATGGGCACCATTAAATAAACAGATCCATAAAAGCAACAGGTGTCACTGGTTTGGGTTAGATTCACACTAAAGCGATCCGCGCTACAATGGACCTATCAATCCGAGTCAGTATTGATCTATTCTTAATGAATGCAATAATTAAGCATCTGTGTAGGAATCATTCAATCTCATTTCGTACATAAAGTGAATCTGATACGGTTAACCAGTGCTATCACATGTAAGAGTCCAATGTCCACAAAAAACAGCGAACGTTGTCTTGGTATGCCTGATACCTGAAAACTGACTAACTGACATGTAGTTTGTTCGCGCCACATTATATTATTTATGTCCACCCTTATCGCATGACATGTTATTCTACATTACATCCAACAATATTCGTCTAACCTAAGTTTGGCAGGGTGGCGGCAACCTGGGTGCCATACATTTTAGTAAAACATGAGTAAATGAATTGCTCGGATTAGAAATGACTGTTCACCGCGCATATTTAAAATTAATATACTGATTTTCAACCAAATGTATCATAGTGAGAATCGTGATCATATTTCACTTTACAAAACTATCTTACAAAGTGAAATCGCAAAACATTGTCAGGTACAAAACAAACCTCATCTTTCGGATGCAAATAAGGATGGAAGAAATGAACAAAAAACCGATATGAAATAAACTTGAAAAATGGCTCAGTAACTGGCTTCTCCATGTCTGACAGTTCGTATTCTCTCTTGGCCTCAACGACTGTAGAAAAACACTCTTTAGCTTCAACCGGGACGCAGGAGGATCTTAAATCTCGACCTTTCATTTAACCCACACGGTGACACAGAATTCGCCACAATAAATGAATTATGAATTGTCTGACAGATAATGTGATGCTTCACAATGTAACTCAACAACATAGTTTTCCAAATGATAAAGTAATATCATTAGACCAGCTCTTTTCCCAAATACAGCCTCAGTACAAGTCAAGAATCTTCAGAAGAAAAAGACTACTACCAGAACGAAGGAATGAAAAAGAGTAATGGATGACTTACTTTTCAAACCCGAATCACATGCAAAAGAGTACCGCTGAGGCGTGAGATCAGCTGATGGCCATCCACTCAAAAAAGATAACATTTCCGACGCAGTGGTTATGCAAAGAGTCTACAAACGTACCCGGATCGTTATGTAAAGAAGTTGGCCAGCTTAATATCTTAGGGATAGCTGTGGAACACATATTATGAATTTTGGTGAAATAAGCTAAATGGTAGGTAATGAAAGAGCCAACTAGAGGCATCTGTCATTGGATAGTGAAATGAAGGGAATCGATTTCATGAGGTCGTTAGCAGGTTAAGGAAATCTGATCAGTTGTTGGAGCCTATGAAACTTCAGTTTGTCTACAACAACGGTAGCAGAAATACATTATTCATTTTTCTAGATACATCCATTCTTAGAATGAGATTTGTACTCTGCAGTGAGGTCTGCGCTGATTTGAAACCTCCTGGAAGATTGAAACTGTGTGCCGGACCGAGACTCGAACTCGGGACCTTCGCCTTTCGCGGGCAAGTGCTGTACCAACTGACCTACCGAAGCACAGCTCACGCCCCGTCCTCACAGCTTCACTTCCGCCAGTACCTCGTCTTACAAACTCCACAGAAGCTCTCCTGCGAAACGTGCAGAACTACCACTCCTGGAAGAAAGGATATTGCGGAGACATGGCTTTGCCACAGCCTGGGGAATGTTTCCAGAATGAGATTTTCACTCTGATCATAACGCATAATCTACGGAGCTTCAGCTAATTGTTCCCATTCTGCATTCTGCATTGTGGATTACGTCTTATATATTCCATATTTTCACTCTGATCGTAACGCATAATTTGAGGAGCTTCAGCTAATTGTTCCCCATTCTGCATTCTGTATTGTGGATTACGTCTTATATATTCCATATTAGAGCATTTTATATTCAGTCGAATTTATGATCATATAATACATTAAAAAAATTTCTTTCCACGCCTTCAATTTGATACTGAATAGAAAACCTCTCGAAATTCTATAAACAGTAAATCAAAAGACAGTGCTCAAAACAATTGGGGAAACATGACTTTTGGCATCTGTCATACTCCACTGAGCAATCATTCATGACTGGGTTATTAGCTTATTATACCTTTATCTTTCTCAAATTAAATGCGCAGCAAAATATCATTACATTCTCTATCAAATGGTTCAAATGGCTCTGAGCACTATGCGACTTAACTTCTGAGGTCATCCGTCGCCTAGAACTTAGAACTAATTAAACCTAACTAACCTAAGGACATCACACACATCCATGCCCGAGGCAGGATTCGAACCTGCGACCGCAGCGGTCACGCGGTTCCAGACTGAAGCGCCTTTAACCGCACGGCCACACCGGCCGGCTACATTCTCAATCACTTACATAAAAAGAACCGAAATGTCCGACAGATAACGGAAACAAAGTGGGAACAGTTATTAATCCCGTCAGCCTGCGCACATTCCATAGGAATCTGAGAGCTCCAGTAATGTTCATGCCCTCTGTTTATCACTGCCTGACACCTACTTGGCATGCTCCGTATAAGTATGCGGAGGTCACCCTGTAGTACCAGCTACCATTTTCAGTCAGAGCCCATGAGAGGTCTTACAGTACAAACACGTCTGGGTATTCCATAGCTTCAATGTCCAGGCTTCGCAAAACAACCCTGCTGACGCACGACACTAAAGCCCAGGCGTATGAAGGAATTCAGGGCCACCACCGTACGCAACAGCCAACAGGATCTGTTCGTTGTGCTTCATGGCGGTAAGGCGACCATAAACAACGATGAAATTCCTATTGCTGTCAACACTGAAGCCGTTCCACAACGTCACAGAACCTTGGAAATCTATTTCGTGAACTAGATTTGCCAGGGATCGCTTACCAAGTGTCTCTGCACACCAACATGACCATCGCCTTGAGTCAGAGGACATCTGGAATCGTCTGCGAATAACACATTTCGCCATAGACAAAGTTGCTAGCTGACACGGGAACGGCAGAACTTAAGGCGACTTTCAAGATGTTTTCGTGTCAAGCGGGGTACTCGAACAGGACGTCTGTGTCGTAAAGACGTTACTCGGTGCCTGTTGATTACAGTCTGATCGGGCACAGCGACTCCAGTGTCTCTTCTGAACTCGTCTTGCAGTGCTCTGGAGGTAACTGTACTACGCGGCAATGCAGGGATGATCAGATATCAGTGTTCATGTGAGGTGGTAATGCGTTTGCGACCTTGTACATTTGGCCTTGTATGCTAAACTGTCTCCCTGCAGCATACTGAAAACCTATAGATGACATATGGAGATGCACTGTAATCTGTAGCAACACGATGGGAAGTCGAACCGTTTTGGATGAAACAGACCAAATAAATGGCTCTGAGCACTATGAGACTTAGCATCTGAGGTCATCAGTCCCCTAGAACTTAGAACTACTTACACCTAACTAACCTAAGGACATCAAACACATCCATGCCCGAGGCAGGACTCGAACCTGCAGCTGAAACAGTCCGTCCTTGCAGATTTCACTTCATTAAGATGTCTCATTGCATGTGCTTGGTTGAATATAACGTCCACAATGACACCTCTCATCTGTGTACCTCACTAGAAAAGAGTTGGACCCCGGTACTCACTTCCTTCTGAAGGTACGCCCGGCTTATGCATAACACATTCAATAGATGACGAACGATACTAATTGTTGCCTGCACTGAAATTGAAGATCTCTAGCCAAGTAATAAGACCACATATACTGCGTGCAACAAAATCATTTTACCATATCGGACGTTAAAAAACGTCTTTCTCTATTTCTTTTCAACAGTGTAGTTGCCTTAATAAAATTTTCTCAGGCTTCCAGCCGCGTCAGGTGGTTAAAACCCCACGAGCATTCGACCAAGCTCTCCCTTGTCATTGTCAAGTGGTAAGACTGACTGTTGTGTCGCCGTGGCTGCGTCGTTATATAGCCGCACTGCTGACTGTGACGTCACTGGTGCTCTCTTCCTCGCCATATATGGTAATGTTTCCATTCCGCGTCCGTCGCTACCGTTTTATCATCGCCATATCCGGGTCCCAGGCTGTGCTGAGTTTTTACCTTTCTGTGGTACAGTGTAGGGAAAGATAGGCCGGTTCTTCAAGGGATATAACATTTCGTCGGTGTTCAGGCACCCAGCAAAAATTCGTCAGATCATGAGGCGTGTGAAGGACGATCTAGGGCTCAGAACGCCTGGAGTGTACAAGATACCATGTCAGTGTGGCTGTTACTACGTCGGCCAAACAGTACGCACGCTGGAGCAACGCCGGAGGGAACACGAGAGGTGCTTATGTCTACACTATCCAGAAAAATCAGCCATGGCATAACACGCCTTAGAAAATGGACACCGAATTATATTCGACGAAACATCTGTCGTTATGAAGACGAAGGGATTTTGGGAAAGCGTCATAAAAGAAGCTATTGAAATAAAAATGTCTGAAAACATCATCAACAAGGACGGAGGTTTGCACCTCAGCACAGCCTGGGACCCGGCTATCGCGATGTTAAAACGGGCGCGACGGACGCGGTATGGAAACATTACCATATATGGCGAGGAAGAGAGCACCAATGACGTCACAGCCAGCAGTACGGCTATATAACGACACGGCCACCGTTACATAGCAGTCAGCCTTACCACTTGACAATGACAGTGGAGAGCTCGGTCAAAAGCTCGTGGGATTTTAAGCACCTGACGCGGCTGGAAGCCCGAGAAAATTTTATTAATTCTTACCGCCGCGAAACCACGTATTCATACAGTGTAGTTGCCTTATCCTGACAGTATTGACGACGTGATGTACGAAGAGGGCTGTGAAGCAATGGATGCGATTTTTATCGAATTACTACCTGTTTAACCAACCAAATGCGGCTTTTCGAAATGTGTTCAAAGGTCAGAGTCCCAGTACAATTAGTACTACATCAATATCTATGAGGGTAATCACAGTTTAATTATTATCACAAAAATCCTACAACTTTCTACACTACTGGCCATTAAAATTGCTACACCAAGAAGAGATGCAGATGATAAACGTGTATTCATTGGACAAATGTATAATACTAGAACTGACATCTGATTACATTTTCACGCAATTTGGGTGCATAGATCCTGAGAAATCAGTACCCAGAACAACCACCTCTGGCCATAATAACGGCCTTGATAGCCTGGGCATTCAGTCAAACAGAGCTTGCATGGCGTGTACAGGTACAGCTGCCCACGCAGCTTCAACACGATACCACAGTTCATCAAGAGTAGTGACTGGCGTATTGTGACAAGCCAGTTGCTCGGCCATCATTGGCCAGACGTTTTCAAATGGCGAGAGATCTGGAGAATGTGCTGCCAGGGTAGCAGTCGAACATTTTCTGTATACAGAAAGGCCCGCACAATGTGCGGTCGTGCATTATCCTGTTGAAATGTAGGGCTTCGCAGGGATCGAATGAAGGGTAGAGCCACGGTTCGTAACACATCTGAAATGTAACGTCCACTGTTCAAAGTGCCGTCAATGCGAACAAACGTGACCGAGACGTGTAACCCCATACCATCACGCCGGGTGATACGCCAGTATGGTGATGACGAATACACGCTTCCAGTGTGCGTTCACCGCGATGTCACCAATCACGGGTGCGACCATCAGGATGCTGTAAACAGAACCTGGATTCATCCGAAAAAATGACGTTTTGCCATTCGTGCACCCAGGTTCATCCTTGAGTACACCACCGCGGGCGCTCCTGTCTGTGATGCAGCGTCAAGGGTAAACGCAGCCATGGTCTCCGAGCTGATAGTCCATGCTGCTGCAAACGTCGTCGAACTGTTCGTGCAGATGGTTGTTGTCTTGCAAACGCCCCCATCTGTTGACTCAGGGATCGAGACGTAGCTGCACGATCCGTTACATCCATGCGGATAAGATGCCTGTCATCTCGACTGCTAGTGATACGAGGCCGTTGGGATCCAGCACGGCGTTCCGTACTACCCTCCTGAACTCACCGATTCCATATTCTGCTAACATTCATTGGATCTCGACCAATGCGAGCAGCAATGTCGCGATACGATAAACCGCAATTGCGATAGGCTACATTCCGACCTTTATCAAGGTCGGAAACGTGATGATACGCATTTCTCCTCCTTACACGAGGCATCACTGCACCGTTTCACCAGGCAACGCCGGTCAACTGCTGTTTGTGTATGAGAAATCGGTTGGAAACTTTCCGCATGTCAGCACGTTGTAGGTGTCGTCACCGGCGCCAACCTTGTGTGAATGCTCTGAAAAGCTAATCATTTGCACATCACAGCATCTTCTTTCTGTCGGTTAAATTTCGCGTATGTAGCACGTCATCTTCGTGGTGTAGCAATTTTAATGGCCAGTAGTGTATAATGCGTGCATCAAAATCATTTTAACATACCGGACTTCATTAAACGTTTTCCTCCAATTCTTTTGAACAGTGTAGTCCCTTATCCTCAGAGTATTAACGATGTGATGTGTGAAGAGGTCTGTGAAGAAATGGATGCGATTTTTATCGAATTACTACTTGTTTAACCAACCAAATGCAGCCTTTCGAAATGTCTTCAAAGGTCACAGTCCCAGTACAATGAGTACGGCATAGATACCTATGAGGGTAATCACGGTTTAATCTTCACCTCAAAAATTCTAAAACTTTTTAAATATTAATAACCAATATTTTAAAAGCCACGAAACGTGAAATACAGGCGTGAAAATAACGGCAGTTATCTCGCATGATAAACGGCTTAGCGAGAATGACGGCCACGCTGTGATGCTACGTGTTCGGACGAGCGGCGTGCTTCGAAAACACCAAATGGCCGATCCTGCGAGGTGGCGGCGGTCGGACGCGCTGTGCGCAAACCGCGATTTATCGCGGCGCAGAAGCCACGCGGGCTCGCCGCCCTCTTAGGCGCGACCGCGGACGTGAGCTATGGGGCGGTATGGCGCGCGCGGCAGGGGGGGGGGGGGGGGGGGCGCCTGGGATCGCTCCCGCAGGTGGCCGCCGACCCGAAAGGAAATGGCGTGTCGGGCACGTAGCGGGCATCAGGCCGCAGCGCGCGGGCCGCGCCGCCATCGCTAAATTACGCCCCCGCCCATAAAGCCATACGTGACCAGCAGGGACGAACGGCCGCCCACCCCGCTCGCGTACTGCATCCATGCCGTGGGATTATACAGCCTGCCATCACCTGGTTTCCGCCAAATGCAGCATACGACGAGAGAGAATTGAAGAGAGCCGACAAGAGGTACTCTTTTTAACAAGTCAGCAGTTTTCTTCGGTAGACTATATCTCCACATTGAAGAGCAAATCACTGAGCATATACCGAACACAACAGGAAGCACAAGCGAAATTAACGATAAACTTAACATCAAAATTTGGGCCAACGCAGTTGACGAAATGAAGGAATTCTATTACGTTTTAAGCAGAATTACACTTGAAACTTCCTGGCACATTAAAATTGTCTCCCGGACCGAGACTCGAACTCGGGACCTTTGCCTTTCGCGGACAAATTGTGAGGACCAGTCGTGAATCGTGCTTGGGTAGCTCAGATAGTAGAGCACTTACCCGTGAAAGGCAAAGGTCGCGAGTTCGAGTCTCGGTCTGGTACACAGTTTTAAACTGCCAGGAAGTTTCATAGCGCACAATCCGCCGCAGAGTGAAATTCTCATTCTAGAATTACACCTGACAGACGAAGCAAAGACGATACAAGAAGCAGACTAGCACGGGAAAGCAGAGCACTCCTGGCTGGCCAAAAGAAATCTATTGGGTTGGTGAGTAAATTCGTTACGTTTTTGTTTTGTGTGTTGGTATTCCATGTGCTATGGGTTTACTTTTCAATTCTCATTTTTTATTTGTAGTTCAGTGGTGCTATTTGAGTTTACGTAGTGTCATTTTATCATTTGGAGATAGTGAGTGGAGCTGTGGACGCTAGAAAATGGAGTGCCATGTGGAGAAACCGGAAAATTTCCACCATATTCTTCTCTTTGAGTTCAGTAGTGGGGTGAGAGCAGCGGAGGCAGCCAAAAATATTTTCGCCGTGTATGGTGCCACTTGAGATTGCGTGCCAAGAAAATGGTGTTCCCGTTTCAGGAAGGATGATTTTGACATTAGCGACTCTCCACTTTCATGGAGGAGAACATCAGAATTCGATGAAGATCTTTTAAACTAATAATCCCCAGTGATTCACGTCAGTGTACACGAGAATTGGCAAATGTGATGAACTGTGATCATTCCACCATTGTGCGGCACTTGCATGCAATGGAGAAAGCTCATAAATAGGGTGTATATTTACCGCATGCTCTAAGCCAAAATCATAAAAATCTTCGGGTGGCCGTATGTGCATCTCTGCTTCCTCGTCATCAACTGGTTCGTGTACGTTACCGACCATTCCTATTCCGTATCGTTACTGGTGACAAGAAATGGTCGTTTTATGACAACATAATGCAATGAAAGGAAGGTTCAACCCAAGCAAATCAGCAACTCTCAGTCTTACCTATGACGAGAAATGGCATCTCTATGTTAATACAAGGAAAAGAAAGGAGTAACTGGGCTCATACTGTCTCAAATCTCATTCACCTACAAATTAAATGTATTAAGACTTATTCAGCGGGAGAGGCAGCTAGGCGTACACTCCGGTATGGAAGCATTACGACAGTATTGGTCGATGACACGGGCCAGCGTCGACGAAGCGGCGGCAGGCGACAAATTGCGTTACGTGAGTAGCTGGACGCTGTAGCCGAATGCATAACAGGGATCAAAGCAGCTTTGTCACGTCACATGATGATGGAAATGTACCAAGTACGTGGGCAGCCCCCAGAGAGGAGGTATAGAAAATTCTACAAGCTTTCTGTGACGCACGAAGGTAGTATAAATAGGGGGTCAGAAAGACCCCATAGGGAGTCGAGATCTGCTGAGTATAACGACCCAAGCTCCGTGTCGTTCTACGGCAGAAGTGGGAACTCAGTATGATTCGCTAGACTCGGCTCCGGAACAACCATGGAGATAGATTCCAGAGTTAGAGATTCAACTGACAGAAAGTAGTGCGAGACAGTGCCAGTAAGGATTCTCAGTTATCAAACTTCAATGGCTCTTATGAATTCTACCCTGAAGCAGTTATCACTCCTCAGCCAGTTCCGATTCCGCAGCTTAGCATTAGCTTGCTGCTTCTAGCTGTCGAAGTTGCAGAAGCTACCCGCGCCTACTTCTACTCTTCGAGAAGATCGATTGAGGTAAGCCCCCGGGATCCAAGTCGTGTCAATCTCACTCCCTCTCGGGACACGACAGTACAAAGCAGTAACTCCCCGTACAAAGACCTACAGCAATCCACAAAAAAATCCCTATTCTGCTAAACACTTAACTGACACACAATATTTTTAGAGCAGCGAAATCTGACTTTCAATAATCCCTACAAAATAATGGCCCTGACTGACATTAACCTATACCTTTCATGAATCACTTACCTCACAAAAATCTTCGTTACTCGAACTACAGCAATACAGCGAGCGCCAATACTGCCAGCTAAATAAAAGATTCTAACTGCAGAAGGCACTAACTACTGATAGGCATAGATAGCAAATGAAAGATTTTGATAGAGATTAAACAATGTATTTACCTTAATAGTGTTCAAAAATCATAATATATATAGCAGTTCATGACATCCATTCTTACAAATGTACTGTTTCTGATGGACAAACGTCCAGATCATCCGCTCTCAAAAATCCACCATCTCACTTCCCCACATCCACCACCGCTGGCGGCTCACCTCCAACTGCGCAACGCTACGCGCTGTTAACAGCCAACTGCCCAACACTACAGTAGCCAACAACAATGCAAATCAGCCACAGACTGCACACAGCATCCTACTTACAACATAGCTGAAATTGCTTATGGCTCAATTACTTCTAGCTACTGGGTTTGGTAATTAATGAATAGTATTTGTGAGCATTTTTGTAATTTATTCGATACTCAGAATTAATGTCAGCTCAATTTTACTACATGCTGCTTAAGTTGAAACCATATGGTTATTGTTGTTTCAATTTTATTTATGCTTTCTTTTATAGTAACTGCCTGACTTATTACAATTTACGTTGGTACAGTCTCTCTTGGCTGAGATATGTGTTCTTTTTAACACCATATTTGGCCATTTTATTGGGACGGCTGCTACCTATTTATGTGACTCCAAACAATATTTCGCTGATTCATATCGAAGGCATGCTTCATATTTTCCTACAGCTGATCATTGGCACTTTTTATTGTTTTACTTACAGGTGTTAATTGATGTGTCAACTAAGTGTTTGTTGATTACTGATATATTTATTCGAGCCTGTCTTAACTGAAATCTTTTTCTGTCTGTCCCATTAGTATCGAAATTCATGCTGTGCTTCACTGAATTTATTTTGAGACAGACGCCTTACGCAGTGTCAAAATTTCAAACTTGAACCAAAAACTCACCAAATTTCAGATGACAAATATTTATTGTTAATTTTTATTGATTCATTTGAGCTGTCAATTTTCACACGTTAAAAGAAATTCATTGTATGTGTCTGTTTGAATAAAAGTTTCTTTTCTGGGTGAAACGTTTTTTGTGGCCTGGTATTTTAGCACTCCCAGCTTTCCACTTGCTAAGGTATTTCAATGATAGTAGATTGTGGTTGCGCAACTGAGTGAGCTGTCGCACCAAAAAGGATATAAAATGCAAAATCTGCTTTGTACAGTTTTAGTGGTTCATGTAGTATACGTAATACATGGATGTGAACGTAGAAAGCAGGGTTGCCTCAGGGTTCTTGTACTATGCCAAGTACCATGTATTCACCACTATTAGCTTGATTATTTTTATGTCAGATACTCACACCGCCACCACACCCCTAGGGGATAACATGTTATTAGGTCATCAGTCGGGCTTGCAACTCCAAAAAGTAGGATTTAAAACTATTGTGTCTGTTCCACATAATAATGAGGATACTCGAACAGCAGGCAGCAGTAGAGAGGTGGGACTGGTGCCCTGTTAGAACTTTACTCTGAGCATCTCGTAATGCAAGTAAATAAGAATCCAATGGGATGAAAATGAACTGTCAGTTGTCTTCGATTATTTTCATATCTCACCCACTCTGCAATCCCATACTCTCCCAGTGGTGTTACGTCATTGGGAATGGAATAATCAGCCTTTTGTTCAGACGTCAGACTTCTGAGCGGTTTGGTGTGGCCCACCACAATCTCCTCTCCTGTGCCAACCACTTCATCTCGGAGTAGCTCTAGCAACCTATGTGCTCAGATAATTGCTGGATTTATTCCAATCGCTCTCTTCCTCTACACTTTTTATCCTCAACAGATTCCATCTAGTATTACGGAAGCTATTCCGTGATATCTTGACAGATGTCCTCCCATCCTGTCCTTTCTTCTTGTCAGTGTTTTCCATATACCCCTTTCCTCAACGATTCTCTCAGGATCCTTCTAATTCCTTGCCTTATCAGTCCACCTATTTTATTACATTCTTCTGTAGCAGCACATCTCAAATGCTTCTATTCCGGTTTTCCAAAAGTCCATGATTCACTACAATATAAAGCTGTGCTCCAAACGTTCATCCTCAGAAAATTCTTTCTGTAATTAAAGCCTATGTTTGGACCGCGATGAGTTCTCTTGGCCAGGAATGCCCTTTTTGATGGTGCTAGCCTGGCTTTAAGTCCTCCTTGGACAGTCCGTAGCAGATGGTAGCAGAATTCCCTAACTTCATCTACTTCATGATTGCCAATCCTGATGTTAAGTTTCTCGCTTTTCTCATTTCTGCTTCTTCTCATTACTTTCACCTTTCTTCGATTTACTCTCAATCCATATTCTCTACTGATTAGAATATTCATTCCATTCAGCAGCTCACTTAATTCTTCTTAACTTTCACTGAGGACAGCAATATCATCAGCGAATCTTATCTGAGCGGACGATTTGGATGGGATTCGGTTAATGAAAAGGGGACATACAATCCAAGGTTTATTTCCCCAAAACAATCAATTAATTGTAATAAATTACACTGCGGCTTACAAATTACAGTGACACAAACAAATCAAGCTTCTTACAATATGAGGTAATAAACATGTTTTATACCTCAGGTAAACAGAGAAACTTCAACACTGTTAACAATTTGATACATTAACAAATAATCGTTGTGCATTAAACTACATACTTTCACCTAATACAGTTAAATTTTTAAATGTGAAGCACAAATGTATAATATAGAAATAAATTTTCAGTTGAAGTTACTCCTTCCTATACCTTCTTTATAAGAGTGATAAAATTTTCAACAGGTGTCTCAGTTAAAAATGCTCTAAAATCCTTAAAACATCAACACGTACACGACTAAATATATGTACGACAAGGCTCAACATCAACATCACAAAACACATTCAAACTTTCGCCAACATGGGCTGCTTGCCATCAAAACCTGTTACGACTACAGCAGCGGACAAACTTACATAGGTAATGACACAGGCCACCTAGCAATCTTGCCAAGATCAATGATTAAGAAAGGGGAGGAGGGGTAAACACAATAAATACCATACGCAAGTGCACTTGCCAGACCTACTACTAAAATACAGTATAAAAAAGCTCTCAATTAATGACAAATCCGGGATAGACCCGGCAATATTGCACCTGAGCGCTAGTAGCCAAAATAAGGTTGACAGATACCAAGGTCTGACATCATCTTAGGGCTAACTGGCAGAACAAATAAATAAGAGTAACTGAACAAGCAAATGCCAATGCCCAAGAATTTAAATAGGATTAAGTACACACGAGGCTAAACTCAATTACTAGCACCTTGGACATGGTCTTAGGCTTTAATTGACACTACAAATAAATAAAGGTAAAAGAACAGACAAATGACAATGCCCAGCAGTGTAAATAAAATAAGTAATCACAAGGCTAAAAGCAATTGCTAGCAACTTAACAAGCACACATAAAAATATCAGACTGCAGCCACATCACAAACGGAACAGGTGCGCGCGCAGTCCCAACAAGCCAGAAAAGCAATAACACACACTCCAGCAACCGAGCCAGCCTGACCACAGTAATTTCAACTCAGAATCAGGGCGCGTGAGTACACCGGGTCCACGTAAAACACACACGGCTAAATAATTCCCACCAACAGATACGGCTGCCCCCCGGGCGGGAAACAGGGGCGACGACCGGGTACACACCAGCAGAAAATTCGACACCCAGACTCCGGCTAAAACGGAATCACGCAGAAAATATAAACAACAGCTGAAGTAAGGTGAAGTAAGGTGAAACGGACCCCGCCACGCAGACTGGACAGAGCAAACACACAGAAAACCTGCTCTGCAGTCCTTACAACTCCTGGGTGCGGAAACCCAAGCGATAATTTGGCGCCCTTTTCAGAGGCTGAGAATCTCGAGCGATCTCGTGCGGGAATCCATCAGTTGTCCACTACACCACATCATCAACACGCCACACTGCCCAATACCCAAATCAACGAGCCCTGCCAACAACGAGACCACACCTCCGCGCCGGGGCGGAAGGCAAAATACCACCAGCTGCGTGCGAATCCAACTGCCGACCCGAATGCGCGCAGCGCCCCGCGAAAAACGCTCCAGAGGGCAGCAGCCGCCTCAGCGCCTGCGCAGCCCGAACCAGACGGAACCAGAAATAGAAGTCGCTATCGATAGTGCCGGGTACGCAACGCGTCAGAGAAATGGCTCATTATCATTCATTCATAACTTTTTCACCTTGAATATTAATTACACTCCTGAATTTTCTTTTATTTGCTTCATTGTTTCTATGACATATAGACTGAATATTTAGGGCGAAAGAGTACATCCTTGTCTTCATCCTTCCTAATCCGAAGACTTCGCTTCTTGGTCTTCCACTGTTATTGTCCCTCTTGGTTCTTGTACATACTGTACATCACCCGCCTTTCCCTATAGTTCACCCTTATTTTTCGCAGAATTTCGAATATCTTGAACCATTTTACATTCTCAAACGTCTTTCCCAGGTCGACAAATCCTGGCAGGGTCGCCATTTTCTAACATTCTGCGTGGTGTCTGTTTGTTCTATATCGTGTCTCCCTACCACTTTCGCGCTACGACGCTCTGAGCGTGTTTTTTGGGGAATTGACTAGTTTGAACCTGGGACCTGTTGCTGCTAAGGAGACGCCAGACCACACATGATATGTAGAGTTCAGAAGAGTTCAGTGAGACTAGCGATGATATAACCAAATACTTAATGATTTCAGCGTCAGCTCCACTGCACTCCCTGTAAAATAATCTTAATACTAACTAAATTTAGTGGAAGGGGTTCAAGGCTTTCCTATTTTTAGTTAGCTGGTAAAATAACGTCGAAAAAACAGTTAAGTTTACCATTGGAAATTTCATTCTACTCACAAAACATTGTTTATAAATTGCACTATTGATAAAAGGAAACATTTTAATACAGGATGATAAAAACCAACTGCGTTCATCAAAAATGTGAACGAATATTCCCTGAGTGGGTTTCCAAGTTCTACAATGGATTGAAGGATGACCTATGCCATATCACATCTATAATCTAGGTTTAAATTAAGTTTCACAAACGAGAAAACTATCAAAATGGTCTACAGTGACCTTCAATTATCTTTAACTACTTATCTAACTTGTCGTAAATTACAGTGGCTGACGTGGCTTCTCAATAATTATATAACAGAAAAATCATCGCATTTCAGATTTTTACTTCACATAGCAAATGTGAATACCATGAGATTTAATTGACGATCGACACTAGTGATACGTAAAAAGGGGATGTAACAGATGAGACTTCTGCAGTTCTGAGTGAAGCCTTATGCGCTCAAAAATGCGGCATCGTGTGCGTTCATTATCTTGTTGGTGTTTGTCAGGGGGCGGCGGCCGGGGGAGCTCCATCCAGCTCGCCGTGTCCGAAGCAACTAACTTCTCCTTGCTGCAATTTACGGAAGTTGGTTTAAAAAAAAATATCTGGCTTTGTTTTCATCTGATCAATCTGGGTCTCAATGTTAACCTTAAGCTCCGCGTACAAAAATTCTGTCTATCCAAAGAAAAACGTTATACTTTTCGTGGTGGGGCAACGTTTTTAAAGTTTGCAACGTAACAGAGACGCGAAAAAGTCTCACGCTAAAACTTGCAGCTGGTGTGGCCCTTTTAGTGTTATCGTAAGATCTATACTGTTCTTCTGGAGGGCTCTAGCTTTTAACATGATCTGGGGGCTGGTCCTGGTGGTTAGCTGGCGACGTGGGTGTCCGTCCCTTATCGTAGGGCCTTCTAGCTTAACACGGTTCTGCGCTCGGTTTCTGTTCTCGTTTCTCCCCTCGCAACTGCGTCTGTCTCACGGTGGGAAGGTATGACATGCATTTAGGCATTCTTGTGTTAGTCTGTGGTATTCCATTTGCTCACTCGTTACTCGTATTACTTTGGTTAATTTAATGTCACGATTTATTCGGAGTTATGAGACATACTACTGGATTTGCTTATCATGTCAAGGTTTTCATGGAAGGTGTTGGATTTGCCTGACACCTTACAGATTTAACATTGGTATTGCTGTTGCACTCTTAATGTTACCACTCTAACTTTTAATTTCTATTATTCTTATATATTACCTTGAACTGAAAAGTGTTTATATTCAATTTTTTGTAGTGTGTTGTCACTAACAGAGGTAACTTGTTACCGATTATTTCAGTGAATTATATACAGCAGTTGATCATTTGATTACACTGTTATGCACAAATTTATTTGAAACAATGATATTTGTGAACGTCGGTATTCATCCTGAGGTAGAAATAATTTGATCTAAAGAAAAGGGTGGAATTGAAGTACCGAAATACGGATGCCTTCATGGCTTTTAACTCCAAAGGTTTTTTCATTGTCGTTTCCATTTCTGGAATGCCTTTCTTTTAGGAGAAATGTGCTATGGGGAGAAAACAGTGGACAAAACAACTAACAAGTAGCGACTGAGTAATGTTAATCTAATAGTGCACTCTAAAAGACTTTGATATTTTTTGCTGATAATGGTATGATAATTAGCCCTATTACACTAATAAGTCGTCTCAGGCAAACTATAGACATAGATGTTGGGTATTTCACTGCAAAATTTGGTGCTGCAAGAATCGCACTTTCATTATATCAAGAATGGTTGCAAAAGGTAGACAGTGTGATGTCTGCAGCCTACCTACATACTATGATATGTAAAGATACTGTCAAAGCACATTTGCACCATACTGCTGTGCGTCAGAAAAGGCATGCTATTGACATTTTATTTCGTTCTTAGAAACAGAACAGGAGAGGGAGAAATTTCTTGAAAGAAAATGTGGAGATTTTTCTTTTGGGATTAACATAGTAATAATTTATTACCTATGGTGTTAGATTCTTTTGCAAGTAACTTATAATTACTTTTGCATAAATTCTATCAAATAATTGTAAGTCAAATAAAAAAGAGATTGAAGTTAACTTACAATTTGTGTAATAAAGTCAGAAATGCAAATTTGATCACTCATATTGTAATAATATTTGCGTGAATTAATTTGCTTAGTTTTTCAAGGAAACGTAAATTAAATTAAATAGATTTTAATTTCACGTGATTTGTAAAGTTTATTCTTAACAAAAGGGTCACTGTATGTCTTGTGAGTTTCATTCTCGTACTAAAATTGAAAGTGGCATTCATTAACGTTTCCTTCCTGGAGCTGCGACCGATTTTTCTAGCCATATTTCTTTATTTTCAGAAGTAAATTACTGTTGAGTATGTAATGAGTTCTCGACCAGCTGTAAATCCTAGCACTTCTTAGTGGGACGAATACTGAGGTAAAAGTTAAGTGCAGTGGTAAATGCTGTTTCTGTAAATTTGCACTAAATGCTCCAAAATAATTGCGATGGACTTAACAATTATCATGAAGGTTTACACATGGTTAACATTTGTTACAGAGCTCCATTCCAATAAAAACGTTTCTCAAAGTGTACATTTTATTAAAGTTTGATAGTTCGTAGTTAGTGGTCACAACAGTGACTCTAGATTGTAGCGAGGTCATGCAGTTTAGCAGGCGTGACCAGTCAGTCATAATAAGAGACGATAAAAGTTCATGTTATTTATAAGTGGGGTCGTTGCAGTCTCTTTCCCACCCTCGTCCACTCCTAGCGGCGATACTTATTTCTCACAGCGGCAGTACTTTGCCCTAGGTGCTGAGTCACAGTGTAACGTATCGAGGTGAAGTCCCTGTCATATGACGTGTCGATATGTATGAGCACTACGGCAGCAAAATAAGAGGTAGCGACCACGTAGGGTAGGAAAATTAGAGCTATTGTGAACCGTGCAAGCAGTCGAAACTTGACGAAATGTCGGCTCTCATAGGGGGTATGAAAATGCTGTATTGACATTTTGTGTCGATGACGTTCCTCGTGATATTTCATGAAAGTATAAAGAAATTCAATGGGCACAAACAGTAAATTAAAGTTGACTAAATTACTGTTTATGAGAACACTCTGACACGAATTGTGCTTCCAGACATATAGCTGATGGGAAACTATATTCCATAGCCACAATTCGCTATTATTTATCTCCGTTAATAAAACTGATACGTCAGCGAAATGTTGACAAATATGTCTAGGTGTGAGCTATTTATAAATACAGTGTGTTCGAGGAGGAGTGAACAAGAACAATCTTTTTAAGTTAAACGCTTCATATGTACGTATCCCTTCTCTGAATGATTTCCGAGACAGAACACATTTAATGTACATTGTTATTTATTTTGTGTATTATTGAATACAGAAAAATGATTTTTAAAGAGGAATTTAACGTGCCCATTCAATGCAGCACTCCCTAATTTGCCTAGTGCGATGTTTCTTTGTGGACATGTATCAGTAGGGACAGTAAAACACGAAGAATAAGCAGGTACTCCGTGGCAGTAGTAGTCACAGTGGGCCAGGGCTGTGCTGTCGCTGTTGGACTATTCGTTATTCTTCGTGTTTTACTGTCCATGCTAATACATATCGATGTATCAGATACCATACCAGACTAATTTTGGACCGCTCGATCGAAAGGGCACATATATCTCCGTTTAAAAATCATTTTTGCATATTGAATAATACAGAAAATAAATAACAATGTATATTAAATGTGTTTTGTCTCCGAAACCATTCGGAATAGGTCATGTATCGGCATTCGGTTTTTTGTTTCATATGAATGTTGACAGTTCCTTTCGGGACACCCTGTATGCTCACATTGATCACGTGCCGTCTTAGCTGGAGAGAAGCCACTAATTATAGCATTCGGTTACTTTTGAGAAGCTACATCACAAACAAAGTATCACAAACATCAGCATGAGCTAATATTAAGACGTAGCTGCTAGAATAAATACAAATTTCTATGTTTTTATGCGTATTAATATCTAAATTAGATGGTGCTAAATGGGTAGTAATAATATCGTCAACTGTAGTTGAACCAGAGGAGCTCATCTTTTCTAAGTCAGTAACTGGCTATGACAGATGTATTTTGACCAAACATTTATACTTCATGCAAATGCCTCAAATGGTAGTAGCACGTTGAATATTTAAGTATATAGTGTTTCTACATCTACATCTACATAGAAACTCTACAAGCCAACTGACGGTGTGTGGCGGAGGGTACTTTGAGTACCTCTATCGGTTCTCCCTTCTATTCCAGTCTCGTATTGTTCGTGGAAAGAAAGTTTGTCGGTAAGCCTTTGTGTGGGACCTAATCTCTCTGATTTTATCCTCATGATCTCTTCGCGAGATATACGTAGGAGGGAGCAACGTACTGCATGACTCCTCGGTGAAGGTATGTTTTCGAACCTTCAACAAAAGCCTGTACCCAGCTACCGAGCGTCTCTCTTGCAGAGTCTTCCACTGGAGTTTATCTATCATCTCCGTAACGCTTTCGCGATTACTAAATGATCCTGTAACGAAGTGCGCTGCTCTCCGTTGGATCTTCTCTATCTCTTCTATCAACCCTATCTGGTACGAATCCCACACCGGTGAGCAGTATTCAAGCAGTGGGTGAACAAGTGTGCTGTAACCTACTTCCTTTGTTATCGGATTGCATTTCCTTAGGATTGTTCCGATGAATGTCAGTCTGGCATTTGCTTTACCGACGATTAATTTTATATGATCATTCCATTCGAAATCACACATAATGCCTACTCCCAGAAAATTTATGGAATTAACTGCTTCTAGTTGATGACCTGCTATACTGAAGATAAATGATGAAGGATCTTCCTTTCTATGTATTCGCAGCACATTACACTTGTTTACATTGAGATTCAATTGCCATTCCGTGCACCATGCGCCAATTCGTTGCAGATCCTCCTGCATTTCAGTACAATTTTCCATTGTCACAACCTCTCGATATCAGCAAAAAGCCTCAGTGAACTTCCGGTGTTATCCACAAGGTCATTTATGTGTACTGTGAATTGCAACGGTCCTACTACACTCCCCTGCGGAACACCTGAAATCACTGCGTTCTGTTATCTAGGAACTCTTCAATCCAATCACACAATTGGTCTGATGGTCCATATACTCTTTCTTTGTTCATTAAACGACTGTGGGGAACTGTATCAAAAGCTTTGCGGAAACCAAGAAACACGGCATCTACCTGGGAACCCGTGTCCATGGTCCTCTGAGTCTCGTGGACGAATAGCGCGAGCTGGGTTTCACACGATCGTCTTTTTCGAAACCCATCCTGATTCCTACAGAGTAGATTTCTAGTCTCCAGAAAAGTCATTATACTCGAACGTATTACGTGTTCCAAAATTCTAGAGATCTATAGTTCTGCACATCTGTTCGACGTCCCTTCTTGAAAACGGGGATGACCTGTGCCCCTTTTCCAATCTTTTGGAACGCTACGCTCTTCTAGAGACCTACGGTACCCCGCTGAAAGGAAGGGGGCAAGTTCCTTAGCGTACTCTATGTAAAATCGAACTGGTATCCCATCAGGTCCAGCGGCCTTTCCTCTTTTGAGCGATTTTAATTTTTTTTCTATCCCTCTGTCATCTATTTCGATATCTACCATTTTGTCATCTGTGCGACAATCTAGAGAAGGAACTACAGTGCAGTCAGTTTAGTGTCATTTCGCACAGAAATTAAGAGTGTACAGTGGTTTTGTAAAGATGAGTGTCGTGTGTTGTACAGAAGATATTCACTTCTCGAGTCTGAAGAATCAGGACAGTGTCGGTTGGAGAGCCATTGTGGGGGTAAGGGTATGAATTCCGACACGTGGAGGTGAAGGAAGGGTGCGGTGGTGAGAGGGACAGGAAGAAGAGGAGTACTATAATACGAGGCGCAGTTGCGCGAGGTACCTGTGTCGGTTTGAGCAGCACTGTACTCGAGTTGCTAAATTGTTTTTGTGGGAAGTAGTAACTTCAGGACCTGAACTGTCAGAGGGCTTTTTGTTAGGCGTCTGATAATCAACTCGCATTGATGTAACTTTTGAGGGGATTTTGTACTGGGAAAAATGCTAGGCACCTTGTTGCTGATAGAATAATTGGTCGGTGCTTCAGTGCCTATGATGGGGCTGGTAGAATGTAATTCTAGAAAGTCAGTTAATGCCGACTGACGACAGTCTACACATGTGACAGGTTAATAAACTATTGATTGTACTTTAATTGTCACGTGCGTCGACTTCCGTAATTTGAAACCAGGCTTACATCGCGTCAGAATTAGTCAAATGTAAACCGAACTACCACGTTAAGACATTTACCCCACTGGGAGACGAGGCGATAAGTCCCTGTTTCGTAGACAGCGGTCGGTCGCTGACGGATCGACAACTGGACTCGCACATGCATTTCCGTATCCGACTGAAACTGAAGGAAACGCTTGTCTTTATTCATATCGGTAAAGATATGAAAATCACACGCTGAAAAATTCAGGCTTTGCAGAGTGTATTGAAATGTTTCCCAGTCAAATCTCTGAAGCATAGTCATCGTTCAATTGGCGGTGTAAGGGCGAACGTTACCGTGCAATAGAAAAGTGGCGTCCGACAATATTCCTGCCTGTTTTGACTTAATGACGCGTCGCAACGTGTCTTCATAGCGCTGCGCATTGATTTTGGTTCCACGCTCAAGGAACTCGACGAGCAGAGGACCTCTGCGGCTCTGTTGCACGAAAATCCCTTTGACACAAATCAGCCAAGAACATTAAGCAGCTGTCCGTGCATTTCGTTCCAACCCGACTACCTTAGCAAGAAACGAACTTTATTTTATTTTCAGACTTACAGGTAGGAGGCGAGTCGTCCCGTTGTGGTGCCAGTTTTGGTTGGAATTGCTCCAAACGTTCAAGACGTGTGCTAGAAAAGTATTTGGGGACTGACGCTATTGACAGACTTTGAAAACAAAGTTGACAAGTAAAGGATGAATTGAAGAAGTGTTGAAAAAGGATGGTGACTAACGAAATCTATAAATGACCATTACTACAGGAAACTACAGTTTTGTTGTTATTGTTGTGGTCTTCAGTAATGAGACTGGTTTGATGCAGCTCTCCATGCTACTCTATCCTGTGCAAGCTTCTTCATCTCCCAGTACTTACTGCAACCTACATCCTTCTGAGTCTGCTTAGTGTAGTCATCTCTTGGTCTCCCTCTACGATTTTTACCCACCACACTGCCCTCCAGTGCTAAATTTGTAATCCCCTGATGCCTCAGAACATGTCCTACCAACCAGTCCCTTCTTCTTGTCAAGTTGTGTCACAAACTCCTCTTCTCCCCAATTCTATTCCTCATTAGTTATGTGATCTACCCATCTAATCTTCAGCATTCTTCTGTAGCACCACATTTCAAAAGCTTCTGTTCTCTTCTTGTCCAAACTATTTATCGTCCACGTTTCACTTCCATACATGGCTACACTCCATGCAAATACTTTCAGAAACGACTTCATGACACTTAAATCTATACTCGATGTTAACAAATTTCTCTTCTTCAGAAACGCTTTCCTTGCCATTGCCAGTCTACATTTTATATACTCTCTACTTCGACCATCATCAGTTATTTTGCTCCCCAAATAGCTAAACTCCTTTACTACTTTAAGTGTCTCATTTCCTAATCTAATACCCTCAGTATCACACGACTTAATTCGACTACAGTGTAATGGGAAGAAATGCAGCAGTAGTTGACTTGGCGCTCGAGCTAATTAAAATATGATAAACGGTTTGCGGAAATATTAGATTTTTTGTGTATCTCAAAATGGGATTATTAGCATGACAATAAGAGATAGTGGACGACATCAGAGAAGATTAAAGACCGTATTTAAAACGGAATTGGACTCTGAATTTCGAAAGGGCGGAGAGTGTTTGGCACATTGGTCCACTTGTAATTGATTCTCCTCTTCACTTTGCCTCCGTTTACACGTAACCATCAGTGTATATCCTCCTGCACAGTGCCTGGTTCTCGAATGTGACACAAGAACGGGACGAAAATGATTGCGGATCTCTGGCGAGAGTTTCCGTGTAGGCTATGGAAAGGCTGGCGGGCCTCTGGGGTAAATCCATTACCACGTCGCCGCCGCTGCCGTCGCAAACCTAATTTCCGGCTCTGCGACATCTTTGAGGGAGGCTGATACTGCGACGGCACCTGCGAACGGGGCGTCATTCCAGCCGGCTAAATCACTCGCTCTGTCCTCGCCCGGGCTCTGCGGGACAATGCGGAGAGCGCTCCGCTCTCAGGGGCTGCCAGTGTTCACGAATGTCACGGCGCGCACACTCGCTTTACAGCGAGACACAGCCGGAATTGTTGGCGAAGGGTTGCTGTTCAGCAATGTTACATAATCTATACCTTTAATCAGAGACGTTATTCTAATGAAGGTACTTTAGGCTGCATGTTTCTTGTTATACAATCTGCAGACATTCGGTGCCATTTTATTAATGGTATACTCTGAGTCGTTAGGGCACAGTGTTCAGATTTTCCCGGACATCTACGTCTACATCTACATGGATACTCTTCAAATCACATTTAAGTGCCTGGCAGACGGTTCATCGAACCACCTTCACAATTCTCTACTATTCCGACCCCGCATAGCACGCCGAAGGAACGAACACCTATATCTCTCCGTAAGAGCTCTGATTTCCCTTATTTTATCGTGGTGATCGTTTCTCCCTATGTACATCGGTGTCAACAAAATATTTTTGCACTCCGAACAGGAAGTTGGTGATTGGAATCTCGGGAGAAGATTCCGTCGCAACGAAAAACGCCTTTCTTTTAATGATGTCCAGCCCAGATCCTGTATCATTTCTGTGACACTGTCTGCCATATTTCGCGATAATACAAAACGTGCTGCGCTTCTTTGAACTTTTTCCATGTACTCCGTCAGCCCTATCTGGTAAGGATCCCACACCACGCAGCAGTATTCTAAAAGAGGACGGACACGCGTAGTGTAGGCAGTCTCCTTAGTAGATCTGTTACATTTTTGAAGTGTCCTGCCAATAAATCGCAGTCTTTGGTTAGCCTTCCCCACAACATTTTCTATGTGTTCCGTCCAATTTAACTTGTTCGTAATTGAAATACTTAGGTATTTAGTTGAATTTACGGCTTTTAGATGAGACTGATTTATCGTGTAACCAAAGTTTAACGAATTCCTTTTAGCACTTACGTGGATGACCCCACACTTTTCGTTATTTAGGGTCAACTGCCAATTTCCGCACCATTCTGATATCTTTTATAAATCGTTTCGCAATTTGTTTTGATCATCTGACGACTTTATTAGTCGATAAACGACAGCGCCATCTGCAGACAACCGAAGACGGCTGCTCATATTGTCTCCCAAATCGTTTATATAGATAAGGAACAGCAATGGGCCTATAACACTGCCTTGGGCAACGCCAGAAATCACTTCTGTTTTACTCGATGACTTTCCGTCAGTTACTACGAACTGCAACCTCTGTGACAGGAAATCACTAATCCAGTCACATAACTGTGACGATATTCCATAAGCACGCAATTTCACTACAAGCCGCTTGTGTGGTACAGTGTCAAAAGCCTTCGGAAAATCCCAAAATAAGGAATCGATCTGAAATCCTTTGTCAGTAGCACTCAACACTTCATGTGAATAAAGAGCTAGTTGTGTGTCACAGGAACGATGTTTTTTAAACACATATTGACTGTGTGTCAATAGACAGTTTTCTTCGAGGTAATTCAAAATGTTTGAACACAATATATGTTCCAAAATCCTGCTGCATTTCGACGTTAACGATATGGGCCTGTAATTTAGTGGATTACTCCTACTACCTTTCTTGAATATTGGTGTGGCCTGTGCAACTTTCCCGTGCAATATTGAAGAAGATCAGACTAGAGGGGTGGAAACTTCTAGCTTTCAAAAGGTTTAGAGAGGAGTGCTTTATCGCCACCTAACGACATACAAGATTTTACCACCATATTTGAAGTTGTCTTGGCAGAAAATGTGATTACAGTTTTAAATTCTTTTATCAATATTAGTTCATAATACTTCTATACATTTGTCTAGGTGTGCAATTTCTTTCTGTTGGCGAATGCACGAACAGTTTTATATAAAAGCCGTTCATAACTTTACGTCCTTGTCAAAATAATTTTTACTTACAACAAGGTATCGCAATTTATACGCTAGGGCAAGTCTAAAGGTTAAAGGAATCTTTTAAAACAAATTTTATTTTTGGAAAACAACACAGCAAATTACATCATTTCTCAACATAACCTCCAAGAATCTTCATCATCTCAGTCCATCTCTTGACAAATTTCCTAAATTCATTTGGAAAGCAGATTTGTGGCACCGTCCCTCAACCCCGTCATCCGACGAAAACAGTGACTCAACCTGGTGCACCTTCATTGGATCAATCTTAAACAGATAAAGCAGATGCTACGCCGTATTAAGAACAGTATCGGCCTCAGGATTCCTGGAATTTACATCCCATGCGAATGCGATCAGTCCATCCGCATCGTTTCCGACTACTGTGCAGATTATCAACGGCATATTAAAAATCGAGAAATTAGCAGCTGCTAAGCAAGTCTCACAAACAAACATAAAGTACTGTTTGACGAAACAAAAGTTTTGTCACACTCTTCCACATACTGGGACTCTGTAATTAAAGAATCTATAGAAATAAGAATGTGTGAAAAATCCTTCAATCATGACGGCGCATATAATCTTAGCTGTGCGTGGAAGCGAGCTCTTGATGCAGAGAAGAGCCATATACATTATGTGATCAAAAGTATCCGGACACCCCCAAAATCATACGTTTATCATATTAGGTGAATTGTGCTGCCACCTACTGCCAGATACTCCATATCGGCGATCTCAGTAGTCATTAGACATAGTGAGAAATCAGAATAGGGCACTCCGCGGAACTCACGGACTTCGAACGTGGTCAGGTGACTGGATGTCACATGTGTCATACGTCTGTACGCGAGATTTCCAAACTACTAAATATCCCTAGGTCCACTGTGACAGTGGTGGAAACGTGAAGGAACAAGTACAGCAGAAAAGCGTACAGGCCGACCTCGTCTGTTGACTGACAGAGACAGCCGACAGTTCAAGACGATCTTAATTTGTAATAGACAGACATCTGTCCAGACCACCGAACAGGAATTCCGAACTGCAGCCGGCCGTTGTGGCCGAGCGGTTCTAGGTGCTTCAGTCTGGAACCGCGCGACCGCTACGGTCGCAGGTTCGAATCCTGCCTCAGACATGGATGTGTGTGATATCCTTAGGTTAGTTAGGTTTAACCAGTTCTAAGTTATAGGGAATTGATGACCTCAGATGTTAAGTCCCATAGTGTTCAGAGCCATTTGAACCATTTTTTTACATCAGAATCCACTGTAAGTACTATGACAGTTAGGCGGGAGGTGAGAAAACTTAGATTTCATGGCCTAGCGGCTGATCATAAGCCACACATCACGCCGGTAAATGCCAAACGACGCCTCGCTTGTTGTACGGAACGTGAACATTGGACGATTGAACAGTGGAAAAACGTTGTGTGGAGTGACGATTCACGGTACACGGTGTGGCGATCAGATGGCACGGTGTGGATATGGCGAATGCCAGGTGAACGTGACTTGCTAGCGTGTGTATTGCCAACAGTAAAATTCGGACGCGGTGGTGTTATGGTGTGGTCGTGTTTTTCATGGAGGAGACTTGTGTTTTGCGTGGCTCTATCACAGCACCTACATCATGTTTTAAGCACCCTCTTGCTTCCCACTGTTCAAGAGCAATTCGGGGATGGCAACTACATGTTTCAATACTCTCGATCACCTGTTCATAATACACGGCATGTGGCGGAGTGGTTACACTACAATAACATCCCTGTAATAGACTGGGCTGCACAGAGTCCTGACCTGAATCCTATAGCACACGTTTGGCATGTTTTGCAACGCCGACTTCGTGCCAGACCTAACCGACTGACATCGATACCTCTCCTCAGTGCAGCACTCCGTGAAGAATGGGCTGCCGTTCCACAAGAAACATTCCAGCAGCCGACTGAACGTATTCCTGCGACAGCGGAAGCTGTCATCAAGGCTAAGGGTGGGCCAACACCATATTGAATTCCAGTATTACTGATGGAGGGTACCAAGAACTTGTAAATCATTTTATCCGGGTGTCCATTACTTCTGATCACATAGTGTATATAAGTCGCAATGTTTACGCTACGGCGGGAACCGTGGCGCCATCAGCGTAGACGTTGACTCCATCTGCGACAGTATGAAGCAACTATGCAACAATCAGAAGCCGTCTATGGGCTACTATATAAAACCACCTCAGCAACGATTTTGGCAGTTGCTCCTGACGACGACGATGGAGGAAATCGTCGAAAACTCGAACTTTTACCCTGAACTGAAGCTGCAAGAAGTGCGAGAATGTTTTAGACAACAGTGCCGTCGCGGAAGACTTCGTTCTCATATAAGAATAATAGAAATTGAAGCTCGGAAGTTAATGTTTCCAATAAGAATGAAAACGCTTATAATAGTGCATACATTAGTAATATCTTCCTTATTTAACTATATTCTTTAATTTATTGTGCTTATTGCGATTATTTTTGTTGATATCCTGGGTGTCGTATTCTAGCATTGCAGTAGTGTTACGTTGTTTATTTGAAGGCATGAATATTTCAGTGAATGAGTACTATGTGTAATATGTGGGAATCTAAGAACGGATTTCTCTTTTAAAACGATTAAGTCTTACAGTGAGATCGCACTTTTGCATTATTATTATGTTGCATACGGTAGTTAGTGATTCATTTACTGTTATCTAAATCACCTTATTACGTAATTATAAATTTTGAGGTTCCGAATGTTCTCATGACGAAACTTTACGATTCCCAAAATACATATATTTCCTCTCGAACAATGGCCATCAGACCAAATGCAACCGTATTACGTGAACCCACTTCTAATTGTAACTAATTGGTTCCAATGCAAATTGTCCGCTTAGGTTTGCCGACGCTATCATTTTACTATGTTATTAGTATTTCACTGCAAAACGAATGTCAATCAACAATACTTCCAGCTACCCTACTGCTTTTATGATAAGGTTAATTAAGTCACCGCTAAGACAACGTAATAAATTACGGTTCTGACGATTAGTTGTACACATTCCCATATCGTTTCTGTTAAATTACCTAGTCATTTATGCCTTACCGATTTATTAGATACACATAATAACCATGAAAATAATTAATCCGAATGAAGTGCGAGGGTTACATACATTTTGCTACACTCTGCACAATAGCTTGCGGTGCTAAAGCAAAAATGAAACAAAAATTCCATAGAGTAACGAAACAGGATTTTATTAATAGCTCAGGGCACTTAGGATTTATATCATTATCAATAAAAATAGTGCAGGGAAAGGAAATACCTAAAGCAGGTTATTCAAAATTCTGAGTGTGCATATCGGTCATGATTGAAATTAATACTACAGATCTTCTCAAACCCTTTAATTTATCAATAATTACTCTACTATTAGTTAGTTGTTATTATGAAATTAGCTTACAGTTCATGCTCTTATTCCTGGGAAAACGTGATGTAGGGGATAGTATCTTGCGCCCATTCTCATCTTTGTGCAGGCAACTATTCGAAAAATTTTGCAACCTAGCAACTGTCTCACAATACATTTATCCTCTTATGTAGCATGTTATAAAGAATCAACATAGTCTGAAAATACGGCTAGCGTTCATTAATGTCACGTAGAAACAATAGTATCCTCTATTACCAGAACTCAATATCACTCCTGCATAGAAGTCGTAAAAACATTTGACCATACTCGCGTGAGTTAATGTTGCTGCCCGAAAATTAACGTTTTAAAAATAAGCTGACATCGTTTCTGCTTGGCAGTTCCATCCACTTGATAACCAAATTTCTCAGCAGAGTGAATGTATCGTACGTGGCTGGGTTACCTTAGCACATTTTGATATAAATTAAGATTAAAAAAGTGTACTTGTGTTAGTGGCCAGCTTGCAGCTACATTTTGACAGAGAGAATGTACTTCATATGTACAAGTACCGACACTTCAATATAGCGGCGTGTCTTGGTGACTATAATCCAAAGAACGTGCAAAACACTAAAATAAACTATTATTTGTTAACAACACGGAGGAATTTTTTCCCTTGTTTTACAAATTGCAGATATTTTTGAACGACTGGGGTCTCGGGCTACACACAGTTATTGTTGCTTGGACTTATATTTTTAATTATTTTAGTTGATTCATCTGTGGGTTCGTGGTGAAACATTTTATGCTGTATTAACCAAATGAAACACTTTTTGCCTCCTTTTACAAAACTTTATTATTTTTGAATGACCTAGGTTTCGCGTTAAGTATGCTTACCACCACTTAGGTTGCGTTTCTAATCATTTCAATTCACTCAACTTCGGTTTCTTGGTGAAACTCCGTTTGTTGTGGGCCCCCTTAGTTGAGTGGTTAGCGCGTGTTACTGCCATGCAGCGGGCTCTGGTTCGATTCTCGTGTATAGTTTTTTGTTTAAAATATAATAGTAAAGTTTAAACCAGCTCTCTTTAAGATTACGTTTTAGTTCATTATTTTAAAATTTGATTTTGTAATTATTTTAGGGATTTTATTAAGACGGACTGGACTTTTTGTTCTCCTCATCATCATCTTATCATCATCGACTCACATGTGGTATAATGTGGGCTCAACTGAAAAGACATGCAACTCGGTAGCCCAACTTCCCCAGGATGAACTCTCAGCCATCAATGTTATACGGTAATTTCATATCACTGTATATTATATTAACTACTTGAAAGGGGTCTGGCTTTGTTTCACAAAACAGTATAATTTTCGTAGGACGATAAGGCTTGATACAATATAATTTAACGTAGAACCAACAATTTGAATTAAAATAAACTATTTACGGATGTCCATCCTATTGCGTATACGAAGGACTTCAGCTGATGATATATCTTCTATATGGTAAAAAGTTCTAGCACAGCTGTATCTTGAGAATGGCTTCATTGCCTCACACGACTAGTTTTGGCAGCACATTACCACGATCCTCAGACTCCACCACTGTCAAAAGAGTATCAGATTTCCTTGCCGCATATATTGTGGAGTCCTTGTTACTAATACACGTGGTCTATGTTTCATCAGTGGTCTCTGCTCAATTCCTGATGAAAGGTAGCCCACGTGTGCTAGTAAAAATGACTCTACTACGACAAATGCGCCAAAGAAATCTGTTACTCTTTAGGCAGTGTGGGGCGTGAGGATGGCGGTAATTTGCTGCCGAAACTGGTCGTGTGAGGCAATGAGGACATTCTCAAGCTACAGCGATGGGGGTACTTTTTCTCATTAAAAAAAATCTTTGTCGAAATATTTGTTTGGGTGTTGTAATCATTAGCAACACACAGTACGTGGAATACTCGTAACAAAGATCACTGTTTACCTCCGTGCTTTCCGAGTGACAGTTTCCAAAGGATTCAGTTGTGTCAAAGAATTTCGTTTCCTTCTGCTAAAACGTGCACTGTGCGGCGAACACCATTGAGCGGGGAAGCCAAACACTAGCAGGAGTTGCAAGAAGGTCGCAAGCGGTCTGTACAATGGCCAACGAGCTGTCTCAAAAGACGGAATTTTACCACGCCTACTGTGTTGGATGCGTGTAATTAACGAGTGGCGGCGGTCATTCTGTGGTGGGAGTCCGGACGACGAGGTCGCTTTGTAGCACAACAACTCGGCCCGCACACAATTAGTGGCAGGTGGGAGAGTAGCGGAATTCCTCAGGGCGGCTCGCCAGCGACGTAGTGGCGGCAGCAGTCAAAGGAGCTCTGGTCTCGTGTGAGACAATGGCGCGCGGCGCTTCTGAGGGCTTTCATTACGTGCTGCTCTCCTCGCATAACGTTGGCTTAGTTTCAGTCACACTTACTTAGCTCTGAAAAGGCCAACTTCTTCGGCTCATGGGCTGTCAGAATTCTACGCTGTTGGTCGTTAAAGCTGCAGTACCAGGAAGGATATCAAATAACGAATTTTTACTTATTGTGAGTATATTCTGTAGATAGAAGATTACATTATTAAATCTGTAGGCGATATGAGGTACGCAGGGGCAAAGTTTAACTTCATAGGTTGTCGCCTGTTGCAGCAACAACGGATGTAAGTCGGTTGGAATTTGAGTCGAACTTAGTGTGGATGATAGATGCTGCCTCAACTTTACTCCAGTCACGGGTGAGAGATCCAGAGAATGTGTTACGAGAGCTGCCCAGAGTAATAATCGGACACCAAGTGTATCGAGGTAGGTCAGGACAGCAAGGAAAAATGCGGTCTTACGTTATTTTGTTGAAACACTCATAAAACGGTCCTAACTTCCTCTTCTTTACTTTGATTCCGCGTTACTATTACTGTTCGATTACGATAGTTTATGAAACAGCTGCAGGGACTGTCATTTGGCTACGTGTCTATACCGATATCCACAGTGTCCTAAGAATAAATCTGCAGCTGATATCTTCCTCCACCTTGTCAGTCAGGTTGTAAAATTTGAAAATACCTTACCGCACGTCACACGTAAAGGTTTTGCAGCAAAATGTTCACCAAAACAACTCCTAAATAGTTGGGATTAAAGCGCCACAACTGGTCCATATAATCCAACCCCTACACAGCCTTTTTATCTCCTGAACTAATACGTCTTTGATATTGTCTGGTAGACAACGCCCATCAGTAACAAAGATTGACTGAGATCACAGATATGGGACACATGCAAAATTCAGTCATATGGAAAGTAACTACATATCAGTGAGACATATAAACAGATAAAATATCTACAAATATTATTTAGCAAAATAACTATAACAATAAATATCTCTAGGTTACTGTTTGCTACTGAAGATCTATATATCTGTAAACAGTGCAACCTTGTTACAGCCTAACGGGTGGTTATAATTAAAGTGCAGTTTCTCAAAGAGGTCCACTGTGAGCTGTAACTATCGTATGGTAACGAAACAATGCGTTAATGTGGAACCAATTTACGTGGGAAAAAATGTAAAATCTGGCGCTGTGAAGGCAAGGAAGGTGTATATAAATATCTCCATATGTAATGGAATAGGAAAGGGGCGTGGGTGGAAAGGTCAAACAAGAGAATCTCATAAAGTCGGTTTTACCGTTACTCGCCGCTTACACATTTTGTTGAATATGAACGCCGGAGATGTGGACGAGATGCAGTACATCGCCAGATTTGCATGTGGTGGCAAAACTCGGAACTATTTTTTCAGAGTAAATCTGCTCCGCATTAACACATTAGCGTATCTAGGAACTTTCACTGTCATGCGATAATCACAGCCCATACTGGACCTCTGTGAATAGCAGCACTTTAATTACAAACACCTGGTAAGAAAACGTCTTTCACTAAACTGCTAAATTTGTTGTATATTGGCTTATTACTGATAGAAATTTAGATCTGTTTGAATTCAGGTTGTCCTTGGTAGGATAGGTAGCAGTACAATCAACAAATAAGTAAATGATTCTTTACTGGAATAAAGTTAATAGCAGCAATAAAGATGAATGATGACGTAGGTTGACGTGACACAGCTGCAGACAGTCCCAACTTCAAGTCATTTTTAAATGATTATAAATGCGTCTACTATTTTAAGAGTCCTATCTGCAGTTATGTGAGTTCACAGCATCAACAGAAAAAAACTGCTTGATCTTTATCCCTTGTGTCTTCAAAATATGGTTAATTAAATTATAAGTATTACGGCAGCACACTTCGTCATGTGAGAACTACGTAAACTTCTGATTGTGAATGCCCTTAACAGCAAAAATATCATTTGAGGTGTTACTAGAGGGGAACTGTTAAGAGGCGAATTGAAAATTGAGTCGAACCTGTGTGACACACTTCACTAATATTTGTCTATAGGAGTTTACTTGTATTGATGTTCCGCAGCAATAAAGTGTCTAACGACAGTGGACAATGTGCTTGCAGAGATCAGCTTCCTACCTGAGACGACTGCTGTAAGATACGACACCAACGCTCCGCTGTCACGCCGATCGCCGGTACGTCAGAGTACACCATAAACAAAACCTCACTGGTCCTAAAGCAGAAAGTAACAATGCCATCCGAATTCATTTAATACCAAAAAGCAGATTTCCAGAAACAACAGCGGACGGCCGACGAGCTTCAACTCCTCCATACAGTCTGCCCGTTTATTTTTCACTTCACAAAAGCTCGGCCTTCCCACAGATTCCACAACAGTTTTGAGCATACCACATCAGAGCACAGACAACTCACTGCCCCGGACGAAGACAGTCCGTTTCACTCGTAATATTCAGCCTAACTCGCAGCTGCCACGCAACATAGCTCGTCATCGCTCCTTAACGGTCTCTTCGTAACGTTGTTCGCAGATATTAATTTTTTTAAGTGGGCGAAGCTCCTAAAATTTCATACATGTATGGAATTAATATTAAAGAATAAATAGCGATACTGAGACTACGTAATACATCACACTGCGTCTGTAAACATAAAATCTTTGCAAATCAAGATAAGCAAAGCTAACAGACAAAAGAGGAAAAAATACACAAAAATAAAAAGGTCATACTGACATCATTAAATTTTTAAAGAAGTCAAAACGAAAAGTAGCAGTAGATGTACAATACAGTAACATAAGGAAGAGAAGCCCGTTAAAATGCGTCATGGAGATCTTGAAGATAGGATACACGTGCTGGTCTTAACGTAACAGAAATGTAACGCCTGCTGTCGACCTCACCGGTTTTGCGAACCGTAGGCGATCACGTTGTGTAACCATTGGCAGCCCGTACTATGGCTGCAGTGACTGAACCTGTTTGATGATAACGAATAGTTCATGGCAGTGCTCCTCCTCGGAGCATCTAACACACGAATACATTCATTGTGGGGTTGTACTGACGTAAAATTGAGACTCTCTTGAAGACACATTGTGGCAGTACCCTTGCAACTGCCTGCCGGTGTGGCCAGGCGGTTCTAGGCGCTTCAGTCTTGACCGCGCGACCGCTACGGTCGCAGGTACGAATCCTGCCTCGGGTATGGATGTGTGTGATGTCCTTAGGTTAGTTAGGTTTAAGTAGTTCTAAGTTCTATGGGACTGATGACCTCCGATGTTGAGTCCCATAGTGCTCAGAGCCATTTGAACCATTTTGAACCTTGTAACCAGTGTTGTCTTTCGGCTCAGCATTGTCGGCACACCAACTGTCGCCCTGCCTTGAGAACGTGGTATTGCAAACGTCAAGTCACTCTGTGTGAGATTTTTTTCTTTTATTGTTTGTATCAGAGCGCAAAAACAACTAAGGGCCCATGTCATAACTTACATCATCAAAAAGTAAAAGAACTTAAAAGCGACTGTACAGCAAGCCCAATCAGCGGAAGGAAAGCGAGCTAAGAACAAGGACTTCTTCGAGGAAATAGTTCCACAAAATGCGCTCTAGAAACTGCAGAGGTCCCGAACCAAAGATTAGATGTCCTTCGCCGTACTGTTACGACAGATAAAAGTAAAACTCGGTCGAGAGCCCGCGTGTCGTTCGCTAAAGCAGCCGGTAGGCAGACGGCAAACATACATGACAACGTAAGTGGTTAAAAAGGGCATTTAGCCAGAAAACGGCAAACCATCAAAGACTGATGACAATGAGCACAAAATGGCGGATGTCATCACTTAACAAATGGCGATAGCTAAAACGCCAATGTCTCGCTGCGAGAGGGCCAAGATGAGGTCGACCAAGCTGGTAATGTCCAATACCCAACATAGCTCAAATGGTCTCGTCGCGGCGAAAGGGCCAAGATGAGGTCAACCAAACCGTTGGGAGAGGTTTAATTCCAAGGAGGTTATTTCCGTGAAGAGAAGACCAAGTGACACAACCTGCCGATAGATGGCAATACGGAGATGATCCGAATGGATGGAAGAGCCAGCGGACCGAGGAAGGAGAACTGCAGCCTTGACAGCAGTGTCAGCAGCCTCATTTCCCGTCAGACCAACTTGACCAGGAATCCAGTGGCTCCCTTAACAGCGAGCAAGTGGAATCTTTCTGGGACCCGTTGCACTAAGGAATGGATTTTAAAGCCCACAGAGGTTCTAATGGGCACTGGGAGAATCGGAGCATGTGGCACAATTAAAAAGTCTTTATCGCCGGATGTACTGGGTGACCTGTCAGAGGGCGAAGATCTCTGCTGTAAATATTGCCAATATTAAAAATGGTCGGTGCCAACGACGAAGGCACACCTGACACCACGGTCGGTCTTAGAGGCATCATTGTACATGAAAGTGCTGTCACGAAGCTGTGTGCAAAGATTGTTAAACTTACTGCGGTAGATCGAATCCGGAGTAGTTTCCTTAGGAAGCGATTGAAATCCAAGGTGAGCACGGGCCGCCGCACGAAGCCAAGCTTGGGAAGGGTTCACACCCCCAGTCCTGCCGGAGTAGAAGCCGAGAGCGAACTCGGGAGGTAGCTGAGTAGACGGTCGCCCCTATACTGGCGGTCAAGTCAGTCGCCGAAAAAGGAGGCGTCGGATGAGTGCTGAACTGTCCCAGGTCAGCAGCTTCTACATAAACACTCTCAATTGCGCTAGTGTAAAAGGCACCAGTATTTAAACGAATTCCAAGATGGGGGATTATATAAAGACAGCGTAAGATGGACGGACGTGCAGATTAATAAACGAAACACCCACTGTCTAGTTTAGAAGAGACATGTGATCGGTGCAAACGGAGGAGGGTGGTCCGATCCACTCCCTAGGAAATACCGCTTAGACCACGTAGGACATTGAGAGACCAGGCACAGCGTTTGGCCGGATGAGACACATGGGAGGACCAAGAAAGTTTTCTGTCAAGCATGAGCCCAAGGAATTTCGTAGTTGCAGCGAGCGGAAGAGCAACAGGCCCAAGATGTAAAGACAGTGGAACAAACCGATTACACCACCAGTAATCCATGCAAACGGCTTTCTCTGTGGAAAAGCGAAAGCCATTGTCGATACTCCACAAGTAAAGACTGTCCAGACACAGCTGAAGACGCAGCTCAAGAAGGAAAGTCCGTGGAGAACTGCATTAGATTCCAAAGTTGTCGACAAAGAGGCGCAGGCAGGTCATAATAGGGTTAATGACTATAGCAAAGAGGACGAGGCTCAGGACGGAGGCTTGAGGCAGCCAGGTCTCCTGGACGAAGGTCTCCGACAAGCCCGAACTCACACGTACCTTGAAAAGTTTGTCTCTTAAAGATTCCCGAAGGAGAAGGGGAAGTGGCCTTGGAAGCCCTACGTGTATAGAGCACGGAGGACACCAGTCCTCCGGCAGGTGTCGCAGGCTTTCTTGAAATCAAATGACACGGCCACAGACTGGTATTTCCGCATGAAGCCATTCATGACACAGATTGATAATGTAACTAGATGGTCAACTGCAGAACGTCGCACTCGAAATCCACAGCGTTAGTGGTTAGTAGATTGCGAGATTCTAGCCATTATACCAACCGGCCATGACTCATACTTCTGCGATCCGCATTGCTATAAGTATGGCTCTCAGTAACTGATCGTTTCAAAGAAGGCTATTCACAAAGTTTTTTCCGTTTTCACATGGCGTGCTTGAGACTTCATATAATCGCGCCGGTCTTCAGGCTGGATGCACCTTGAACCAGTACGCTCTCAGCAGCGGTGAAACCGAATTATGTCCTTGTACCTCTTCGAGTCAAGACCTTTCAAATTGTGTGGTGCCAATCAAAGATCAGCCGGTTGTGACGAGCGTACCGAAATAATATTTATTGGGGGAAAATCTGTTAAGCAAGTGATATTCATCGCGAACTTTGCGAAATTTGTAGGCCAAACGTAATGACCGTGCTTTCAAAAATGGGCGAATGAGTGCGCATGATAGAGAGAATAGTATTCGACGGAGTATCATGAATGCAGGTCTCATTCCTTTGGTTGACGAAAAGGTTAGAGACCAGTCGTACCCTTCTGTCCAAAGTGATTACTGGATATTTAGGCCACTGGAGTTTAATACCAAATGGAAGCCTAAACACGTTTCTGAAGAACAGAATGTGTCGTCAAACACTTTCAGTCAGGAAACTCATAGGACTGTCTTCTGGAAAAGAAGAGAAATTTTGCTGGTTTTCTTGGAGACGAGCTTTTCAACACGTTTTACGAAAATGTCTTCAGCAACTAGTTCGGTAGCCTACAGGCAGTGGAGATATCTGAGACGTTGTAGCTTCCACCAGCCTGGACTTTACAGATGGCGTCAGAAAGAGCAGATAAACAGCCGTTAGTATCTCACTTATACAATGGAGTGGCACCATTTAGTTCCAGTATGATGGACGCAGAAGAACTATGGACAAGGTTTAAAAAGATTGTAAATCTTACTCTGGGCAAGTACGCCCGTTAAAGTGCCAGTCACACCAGGCGAAAGTTAATAGAAATTCGTGCATCTGTGAAGAGATCTACGCGCGAAACAAAGAACAATTACCAGTTTGAAACATTAGCAACAGATCTTGCCGAAAATCCGAGAAAATCAAGTTTCTGTGTAAAACCACTCAGCGAGTCTAATGGTTCAGTCCAGTTACTCGATAGGCGGTCTGGAGTGGCAGTAGAAGAAACTGAAACGTCTACAGACGTTAAAGTAACCTCTGGCGTGCCACAGGGGAGTGTTATGGGACCATTGCTTTTCGCAATATATATAAATGACCTAGCAGATAGTGTCGGAAGTTCCATGCAGCTTTTCGCGGATGATGCTGTAGTGTACAGAAAAGTTGCAGCATTAGAAAATTGCAGCGAAATGCAGAAAGATCTGCAGCGGATAGGCACTTGGTGCAGGGAGTGGAAACTAACCCTTAACATAGACAAATGTAATGTATTGCGAATACATAGAAAGAAGGATCCTTTATTGTATGTTTATATGATAGCGGAACAAACACTGGTAGCAGTTACTTCTGTAAAATATCTGGGAGTATGCGTGCGAAACGATTTGTAGTGGAATGATCATATAAAATTAATTGTTCGTAAGGCGGGTGCCAGATTGAGATTCATTGGAAGAGTCCTTAGAAAATGTACTCCATCAACAAAGGAGGTGGCTTACAAAACACACGTTCGACCTACACTTGAGTATTGCTCATCAGTGTGGGATCCGTACCAGGTCGGGATAGAAAAGATCCAATGAAGAGCGGCGCGTTTCGTCACAGGGTTATTTGGTAAGCGTGACAGCGTTACGGAGATGTTTAGCAAACTCAAGCGGCAGACTCTGCAAGTGAGGCGGTCTGCATCGCGGTGTAGCTTGCTGTCCAGGTTTCGAGAGGGTGCGTTTCTGGATGAGGTATCGGATATATTGCTTCCCCGTCCTTATACTTCCCGAGGATATAACGAGTGTAAAATTAGAGAGATTCGAGTGCGCACGTTCCGGCAGTTGTTCTTCCCGCGAACCATACGCGACTGGAACAGGAAAGAGAGGGAATGACAGTGGCACGTAAATTGCCCTCCGCCACACACTGTTGGGTGGCTTGCGGAGTATAAATGTAGATGTAGATGTAGAAGGCGAAGTTTTAAATTCCGCGCTTAAGAAATCGTTCACGTAGAATAATTATACGAACATAGCAACGTTTGTCCGCAGCTCGTGGTCGTGCGGTAGCGTTCTCGCTTCCCACGCCCGGGTTCCCGGGTTCGATTGCCGGCGGGGTCAGGGATTTTCTCTGCCTCGTGATGACTTGGTGTTGTGTGATGTCCTTAGGTTAGTTAGGTTTAAGAAGTTCTAAGTTCTAGCGGACTGATGACCATAGATGTTAAGTCCCATAGTGCTCAGAGCCATTTGAACCAACCGTAGCAACGTTTGATCGTCACACAGTGTCCCGTTTGGATAAAGCAGTAATAAGCATCAGTGACGTAGAGAAACAGCTGAATGAGTTGAAAACAAATGTGTCACGGATGAAATCTCAGTTCAGCTTTGCAAAAGTACTCTACGGCATTGGCCCTGTACTTAATATTTACCACAAACATCTCACCCAGCGCAAAGATTCGAAAAACCGCAAATGGCAACTACAGGGTGGTCCATCTGAAGTTTCGGATGTGATTATCTCGAAAACTATACATCGGGTAAAAATAGTTTGTAAGCTCAAATGAGGAAATCAAATGATACTACATGTGACCTCCAGATCGCACCCCTTTGGGTGGGACGGCGGCAGCTTTTAAATCTTAAATGGAAACTCAAATTTTTTATTGCAGATTCGGATTCGCCATAAAAAAGTAATCAAGTTTTGTCTAAAACATTTTTAAACCATTGACAGACGGTGCTGAAATCGAGAAAAAAGAAAAATTGGGGAAAGAGGCATCAAATGGATACAAAATGTGCACCAGTTCCTTCGTTACGCCAAATTAAGCTAGTTTTGTACCATATTTACTGTATCCTACGTTTAGCGTTACCTAGGAACAACGACATGAACGTAGTAGAATGATGTTCTAGTGGGGTGCTTCATTAGTGTGTCTCCCCTTGCCTCTCACATCTTGGGGTGCTTCATGAGTGTGAGTCCCCTTGCCTCTCACATCTTGGGGTGCTTCATTAGTGTGAGTCCCCCTGCATCTCACATGTCGATGTGCCTCATTAGTGTGAGTCCTCTTGCCTCTCACATCTTGGGGTGCTTTATTAGTGTGAGTCTCCTTGTCTCTCACAATTTGGGCTGTTTAATTAATGAAATTAGCCACGAATAAATTGTTCAAAATTATCCCCATTTGCTTCAATGCGTAAAGTCAATCGTCTGCGAAAGTTGTCCACAGTTTTGAGCAGCACATCCCATGGTATGGCTGCACACGCTCTTCATTGCTCCATATCGTTTCAGGTTGTGGGCTGTCCTTCACACACAATATTTTTTTAAATAACTGCACAAGAAAAGATCAGATGTCAGGTCTGATGAACGTGGAGGCCACTGAATTGGTCCACTGTGTCATATCCACTGACCAGGGTACCGTAAAAGTAAAACGTTACACACATTTTTAGCGTAATGAGGAGGTGCTTCGTCCTGTTGGAACCACAGTCGTTGCCTAGTTTCTAAATCAACATCTTCCATTAGCTCCATCAATTCATCGCGGAGAAGTTGTAAATAACATTCCCCAGTTACATTTCGGTCAAAAAAATATGGTCCTATCAAGAAGCCATTTAAAATTCCACACCAGACCATTAACGACCATTTGTGTTGACTTTCAACGGATCTGTGCCAGTGTGGATTGACAGGGGACCAATAATGACAATCATGACGATTTAGTTCGCCATTGTTTTTGAATGTGGCTTCATTGGTGAACATGACGTATCTAAAAAATCATTGCCACCTCTTGTCATTTCCAAGGGCAATTGGTAGAAATGCAAACGTATTTGCATATCCTTTGGCGTTAATGCCTGTGTCACTGTGATATGATACCCGTTATATTTATGTGCCTTCAGAATCCTCAAAACAGTTTATTTCGGTATTGCAGTTCGTCTCTGAATCGCAGAACTACTAATTTCGGGATCCAGTTGAACACAGGCGAGAACGGTAAGGGTACAAGCGTCATTTTGATTGTATTCGCGATGACGAGGTGGACGGTGCATGTATCCATTTCGAGCTCGTTGAGTGCAATTTCGAATAATGTTTTTGTTTGGATCTCGTCTGTTTGGGAAACGATCCGCATACAACTGCGCAGCTGCAGCGTAATTGTTATGGCATTCACCTAAAATTAACAGCATATCAACAATCTCTGTAGGAGGATGGTGAGCCATATTTCGCTAAAGAATAATTTACTTTCGTCAGTTCACGTTTATGGTTCACAATCTGAAAGTGAAGCGACGTGTGATCGCATTGCGCCGACCTTTATACTGAGCCATAGATCGAAGTTTGGCCACGGTAGCGCCACAGTCGGGTGAGTAATGCAGTTGTGAAGAGTTCCCTAACGAGATTTTAATACCATTTCGCCTCCCTCCATCAAAAAGTGTTGCGAGTAGGATATATTTTGTAAAAAAAAAAACTTTAAAAAATAGCTTAATTTGGCGTAACGCAAGGATTGGTGCACATTTTGTATCGATTTGATGCGTCCTTCTCGGATCATTCTAAATAAATCGGAGTTCTTCCCCAATTCCAATTTTTCTAGATTTCAACGCCATCTGTCAATGGTTTAAAAAATGTTTCGGATAAAACTTGATTATTTTTTTATGGCGAATCTGAATCTGCAATAAAAACAGAGGTTTCCATTTAAGATTTAAAAGTTGCCCCTCGCCCCACCCAATGGGGCGGGGGCTGGGGGTCACGAGTAGTATTATTTGTGTCCCCCTTTGAGCTTTCAAACTTGTCTTATCCACCATTTATACGTGATGTATAGTTTTCGAGATATTCTCATCCGAAGCTTCTGATGGAGCACCCTGTATATACAGTATAAGGAGAGTAAAATAACGGACCTGCACAACTACAGATCGATATCCTTAATATCGAAATGTGCAGCATTCGTGAACGTATTCTGAGTTGGAATGTAACAAATTTCCTAGAAGCCAAAAAGCTTATGTGTATGAAACAGCATGGTATTAAAAAGCATTGCTCGTACGAAAATCAACTGACCCTTTTCTCACATACGAAGGGCAACACACAGAACCATATCTCTGGATTTACCAAAAGCATCTGACACGGTGTCCCACTACAGACTGTTAACCGGGATACCAGCTTATGGAACAGCTTCCCAGATACGTGAGTGGCTCGAGACACGGGTGTCGTCAAATGGCCCCAGAGAAATGTCTTTGGACTACGAATCTGGCTGACAGGGTGGGCAGCTATCTGCAGTTGTTTGCTGATGATGCTGCACTGTACAGGAAGGTGTCGAAATTAAGTTGCTCTAGGAGGATATAAGAGGACTTAGACAAAATTTTTGGTTGCTGTGATGAATGGCAATTGCTCTAAATGTAACAAAATGTAAGTTAATTTGGATGAGTAGGAGAAGCGAATCCGTAATGTTCTGATACAGCACTTCTACATCTACGTATATACTCCGCTAGCCACCAAGCGGTGTGTGGCGGAGTGGCGGAGGGCTCTATTCAGGCCAAAGTCATATTCCCCCCCCCCCCCCCCCCTCCACAGCTACAAATACAAAAAAAACTAGATTACCTTAAAAGTTGCCTTTTATCATTCTTCCATTAATATAATCTCATTTGCTCAATATCTTTCATCATAACATATTACAAAACCCTTCTATGAATAATGCTGTCTCCACATCACATCAGACCAGATTGCATTCTTCTCAAAGGAAGTCCATTACCAGACTGTCCAACAAACACTGCTATTCTCTGACTTACTCTGACCAACATCACTAAACACAGTCTTACAAAGAATATGATTGCGTCGATACTACAGACGTTGAGTACATTTACAAATTCGTAACTTCATTCAATGTTTATGGCCATAACTTCCTGAAAATTGTCACGGCAAATACGACAGCCTTCTTTCAGCTTTACGAAGTGATATGAAATGGAACAAGCGTGTGAGGATTGTGGTAGGGAAGACGAATGGTTCACGTCGGTATATTGGGATAATTTTTAGGGTAGTATGGTTCGTCTGTAGGCAAGATTAAAGGAAGACATCGAAGCAGTCCAGAGGGGGCTGCTAGATTTGTTAACGATTACTTCGAACAACATGCAAGCATTACGACGATGCTTCGCGAGCTCAAATGGGAATCCCTGAAGGGAAGGCGTAAGTATTTTCGATGAACGCTTTTGAGAACACTTAGAGGACGGGAATTTGAGGCTGACTGCAGAATGATTCCACAGCGTAAGGACCACGAAGATAAGGTACAAGAAATTAGGACTCATGTGAAGGTAGCCTATACAGACAGTCGTTTTCCCCTTGCTCGATCTGAGAGAGGAACAGGAAAGAAAATGACTAGTAGTTGTACAGGGTACATTTTGACACACAACGTACGGTGGCTTATGGATTATGTAGACGTAGATTTAGAATTGACGCGGTAAGTTACTATAACACACTAACAGAGTTGAGAAGGGCCATTCGAAACAAACGTCAGAGCAAATTGAGCTCTTCTGTGATTTTCCTGCGTGACAATGCATGTCCGCATACAGTGCGACATACTGCGACGAAAGTGCCAGAGTTCAATTGGGAAGCACTGCATTACCATCCCTACAGCTCCGATTTGGCGCCTACTGAGTATCATATCTTCACGCACATCAAGAAGCAAATGACTTGGCTCGAAGTGCTTTGGCGATGACGAAGAATTCTAAACCAGTGTCGTAGGTTGGCTTGAGTCGCAGGCATCACTATTGTACAGTGACGGAATCTGAATGCTTGGTAGACGCTGCGATCAATATCGCAGTGTGGTTGGTAACCATATGGAAAAATAAATTTAAGTGTGTTTTTTCACCTTACTCTGAAACAAATTCTGTAACTTCGTTCACATTTTTCTAAAATAAAAGTAAATTACTAAATGTACAGCCTCCATATTCGGTGGTAGTCGTGGTATCCCGCTCATGGCGAACAGCTATATCGCAGAATCACGGTCACGATAGGCCACGATCCTGCCGATTTCTAATTCCGACACGTGCTTGCTTACACGAGGCATAGTACGACCTCCTTACAACCAACGAACACTAAAGTGCGATTTCTGAAAGAGAAACCCACTGTGGGTTTACCTACATTGTGTGGCTGCGCTGAAATGGTAATCATTTGCGTATCCCAGTATGTCGTTCACATCATGTCAACTCGAAGTTTGTCGTGCGCCGTCTTCATAGTCTTGCAGACATAACTGCCAGTAACGTACATTTCATTTTGTGGCTCACAAGGGAGACTTTTACGCAGTGGGTTGCCCAGTGGGCTCATCTAACTGGCGACTGCAGTACACATTTGGATTTGACAACTGCTGCTCTAGTTCGACGCGGATCTTACGTATTTCCTAGATAGCAGGGTTCAAAGTTTTTCTTGTCTGGTGAAAATCATACGAGAGCGCTATCTATGATGCAATGGCGCTGGCACAACCGCCTTGCGTGTCTGACTAAAAGTCTGTCTTAAATGACAGTAAACCATTGTTAAAACGTCGCTTACATTCTCCATGCTAAGCGAGAAGTAACCAGTGTAGCAAACTGATTCATTTCTGGTTTCCAATTTACATTCCTTTCACTTTTCCAAACTGCATGTTGATGGGTTGAATAAAGGGCTGGAGGAGGGAGGTGAACGATAAAATGCTATAGTATCAAGCGTTTTAAGCATGATTCATGTTCTGCCCGAAGTCTGCTTAGCTGCACTAATTGCTGAGATTATGTTTTGAGCTCGCGCGCGTGCAGGTGGCTATATCGTGCTTACAATAGTCGGTTGTATTTG
This sequence comes from Schistocerca piceifrons, assembly GCF_021461385.2. Classification (NCBI taxonomy): domain Eukaryota; kingdom Metazoa; phylum Arthropoda; class Insecta; order Orthoptera; family Acrididae; genus Schistocerca; species Schistocerca piceifrons. The sequence goes on from NC_060143.1 coordinate 241,450,414, forward strand.
GGCAATTTTTACCATCACAAATCTCACCTACTCGATTGAGAAATTCAATCAAGAGGGAGTTAATCACCTAGTAGTCTCCTTTAAGGTCTGCGTAAATTTTTCTAACGACTGCTTAACAGTGTCTAACATAGGTGAATCACATTTTGCTGGAGGAAGAGTAGGAAGGCAGCGTTTTGTTGTTGTAGTATATTCTCTGACAACTGCTATTAAATACATTTAGGCGTTAATTCATTTCGTCTGGAGCAACTTAGACTTTAGGACCAAAGTTGACGGAAATAACAATGCCAGACGTTTCTGTTGCGAAACCAAGTTTTTTAAATCAAAATTTCGAATTAAAAATGCGCGGGTTAGTAATCCAGAGGTGACTTCGCCAGAGGCAGTTTCATATAAAATTGCCACATAGACTGAATCTATTACTCTGCAGTGTAGTGTATACTTCTTGAAGCTGCCTGAGTAATTAAAACTGTGTGTAAGTTTGTGATTCGTTGAGTGTAACCTTGCCCCTCACAGTCAATGCTCCCACTGATTGAGTCAGCGAAGTACAAATCACCAACCCACACAACAGCAAGCCAAGCCACTTCCGAGCACTATTCCTTCTGCTAATGCAGCAGAGTGCGTTGGAAAGTTTCTGCGTAGTTTGGCAGGTTGCAGAATTGAGGATGTGATGACTGGTCGTTAGTCGTAGCTGGTTTAGTCATTACAAACTTTGTCTGAAAAAGGCAATGTTTCGGGCGAAAGACACGATCTGTCAGTAAATTTCATCATTATTATGTTATATTTAAAAGTCATGTAGCAGGTAGCAGGTAAACCATCCGAGCCAGTAACTGTAATCCGTCAAAATTCCTTCATGACAGCGTGATAAAATTCTGAAAAGTTTATTATTGATACTGACTATACATCCGTAGAAACAAACCCTTCTCCATCCTTGTTGGTTTATTGCAAGTTGCCTGTGTACAGTTGCAGGAATTCTGATTATAATCTTTGATACTACGCTAGGATGTATTTTGTAACAACAGATGAAGTTCCTGCTAACACGATTTGAGCCCTCATTTACAAATTAAGCTGATCAGAGGGAACATTGTGACCACAACTTTGTAGCGTAACGGATACGCAACGCCTTGCGACAAACATATAACATCAGAAGAGACGATACGAGTCAAATATGGGGTATACACGGACATAACCGATACTGATAAAGTGAAGATAGCTATAGCCTCGCGGTTGCCAGCGAACATCTCAGAAGCAGCGAAACTAGTCAGCTGTTCGCATGTAACTGTCGTCAACATATATGGAAAGTGTTTGAAGTACGGTGAAAACACGAACAGGTGACAAGGTATAAAATTGTTGAGACTTAGTATCCTCGGCTGACGTGTGTTAAACGATTTTCCTGATGTTTCGCCAGTGCGAGTGGCTGGCGTTGTCAATAGTTCACCTAGGGCGCCCATGTCAGGTGGCAAAACAGTGGAGGGCTGGGGGGAAGGGGGGGGGGATGCTGCGCCCCCCCGCCCCCCACCATCCCCATCCCCATCGCTCTATATTGTGTACACAGGTGTTTTCTTTCAAGAAAGTGTTTTGAAAGTCGGTATTACACAGGTCTGTAACAGGCTTCGAACTGGAACTTTTTTACGGCTACTCGCAAGTCGCCATTCATCTTCCAGAATATTACAAATACTTCATAACCCCAGATATTCCCGCCCCCTACACACTATCGTATGGACGCCCTTGCTTCCATTGCTGGTGTTGGAGTGGAGTCAAACCCGCGCCCGGACGTTATATGAAGCTGCTGCTCCAAGGTCTTAGGGCCTTTCACTGGTCAACACCAGTCTCTCTTTGGTACTTAAACCGATAATCCACAGTAACACTTGAACACACAATCGGTTAACTTTGAGGCTTTCATCTTTGTTATTCAGACTGTTGTCGTATTTGTGGATTTATATGGCTTCCCTGAACAAAGTGGAGCGTGCTCCTACACGGTCGAGTTCTCCACCTGTCCCAACCTGCAATACCGTTTACGTTCGCTGATACTGGTATTGATGGATCGTCCACCCATTTCAACAAATATTTTTCGACATCCACACGCTAGGTGGTCTGTTCTCGAAATTGGAAGTTGTTCCTTTTGTTATTTGAAGGTCTAAGGCACTCTTGATCTTCTTGGTGGATGGCAAATAGGCTTTACGTGCTATTTGTTCTGCGCTTCACAATGGGAATGTATGCACAAAAGACAGTACCCATCTTCCTTCTTCTGACATGTCACTTCACTGAATTTTAGGGATTGATGATAGTTGTCATGCAACTGGTTGAGTAACTACTAACCACCAGATCACGTTAACAACGTTGCATCTGGCGTCCGAAGTGCTGCGGGTCACATATTCCTTTTGTGCACTTTATGAGTGTATTAAGAAATACATTTTTATGCCTCGGGTGGTGATATTGCGGGTTGTAAATGTATCGGCCCATGTGTGCCTGTTTTAGATACACACAGTGGCTAAAATTCCCGTCATTGCTCGTAAACAGTGCTTGTAGACAGGGTAGTTGTCAGTTCTTTTAGTCCTCCATAATATATTTAATGTTAGCATAGTTTCTGTTCAGATGTCTTAGAAAGTCAGTGAGCTTTTCCTCTACATGGCTTCAAGTGACGAAGGAGTCGCCATCGTACCGACTAAGCAGACCACCAATCGCGACACCTTCCAGCTGATAGTAGATATTGATATTTAGCATGAAGTATCTCCTGGTAAGCATGCATGGAAAAGTTAGATGGTTACCCGTGGGAAAACGGACCCCATATGCTCCAGAAAATCACTGACTTGTCCCTGAGCAAACAAAGAAAGAGGATCAGTATTTGCCAGTGCCATTCCGAGTGTAGTAAATGTACGTCGGTCTTTTCCACTTGTGGCTAAAACAGGGAGATCAAGTGTCAGACCAGTTTATATCTCGCTGAACCAGAAGCTCTTTCTATTGGTCTTAGCTGTGTATCATCTTTATGTATTATTTGTGCTTCTGCCCTTTCACATTTTCTTCTGTACGTCCGCTGAGAACGACCACACCTAGATTAACCAATTCGTATTCCGTGTGATGTTCTGCGGCTATGTGCACTTACCTTTTTGTGCGACGTTGGTTCTAGTAGGTCCCTGCATCTTCTGCCCATAATCTTCAGCCTTCTTTAGAACAGTCGAATTTTCGTTGTCGGGACATGGTAACAGTTTGCTCTTGATAGCTCACACCTTATATTATGGTGGTTCTACTCGAAACTGTATCCTGGCGGTAGCAACATGTATTTCCACAGCTTGTTCACATGGAGGGGCTCAGATGGCCGCTTCGGTATTAGCAATGGTATCCGTATCCTCTGTAGGTACAGTTCCGGAGATGATAGTGAAATTCCTTCTTTGACGAAGGGCAGGCAGTTCCTCTGAGGTCAGCGATGATTCGTTGACCACTGCGCGTGTATCAACTTGTAGATCTCTTTTACACACCACCAAATTTGTCACCTGTTCGAATTAATCACATTTATTGCTGCAACAGGTCGACGGTCGTGTCCGGATATGATGTCACATCGACGAATGACGGCTTGAAGGATGCACCACATGATTTACGCAGGACGGTGGAGGCAATATGGATATTCAACAGGACTTTCACGAGACTTGTGGTACTAATCGAAGACATCTAGACACATGTGTACTAGTTGGACATTGACGGTAACCATATGCATCCCTTCATGTTTGATGAAGTCCCCAATGGCAACGGCATTTTCCAGCAGGGTAACTATTTCACAAGGCCAGTATCGTGATACAGTAGTTTGAGGAGAATGATTTGAATTCGTGTTAATGTCGTGAGCACCGTATTCAACTTACCTCAACCCGTTGGAACGTTTCTGCAAAGCTATCGGTTGGCAGCTGCTAGTCGTTTGACCTGTAGTTTACGAAAGTTGCGCAACGCGTATGTTTACACAGATATTTGGTGCCAGATACCACCAGGAAACGACGAAGGACTTGTGGAATACCTGTCATGTAGAATTATCTCTATATTGCTTTCCAAAGGTAGACTAACACTCTGCTATGTATCTCCTCACAAACGTTTTCCACATCAGTAGGCTAAGTAGTGTGCCCTGAGTAAATTTTGTAGATTACAGGCTCAATCTTCACGAAGTGGCACTTCCTAGAAGTAAATGGTATTGGTTCCAAGCAGATACGAATGACATAGTCATCAGTACAAAACGAACTAGTCCTAGGGGCCATTGTATTTGCTCTTTTCACGGGCGACATACCGTCTGACAGCTTTTCATTGGTGTCTGGGTTAGTCTTGGCATGATTTAGGGCTTGAAATCGACACACGTCTTGCTTACAATAGTCACGTAAGTGAAGCTTTAAGGAAAGGTTGCGCGTAAGTATGCCGCCCAAAATCTCTACTCAGACGTGAGCACTAACTGAAAACTGTAAACTCCTACAGCTTCTCGTTCTTTATGGCTGGCACGTGTGGACTCTGCTATGGGACACGTATCTCGCGAGAATGCAGACACTACAAACAAAGCCTTCAGAAGAATATCAGTTGCTCAGATATAATACGTCCCTAACACTGACATGAGAGCAATGTTAGTGGAACAGTCCACCTATTTCGGGAAAGGTTTTCTAAATTCTATCGTATCTCAAACTTCCTCCGTCACTTTCATTGTTTATTTAGTCAGTATACCTATTGATTCTTCTTTTAAGAGACCAAAATTGACTCTTACACGACTCACTGTGGATTAATGTACAACCACCAACGACAACAGACAGTTACACAATGCCCACTCATCCAGAACTTATCTTCTGGACCGCATAGCGCAGACAGTCAAAGTGAGAAATGAAAATATATTTCAGAGAGCCTCACACATTTCAGTCACCGAAGTTCGCAACGTATCCAGGACGTATCCCACTTTCTGGCGAAGTTGGGAAGATAAATTGTTCTCGAAACGTCGCGCACATCTTCCGAACTGCCGCGACTGGGAATATTTTACAGCATCAAAACACCGCGAAAATATTTATCTACAGCCTAGAACAATGACCGCAATAAGCTATATAAACTATATGACGGTGACATTGCATAGCTGAATAGACAAAAAGCGACTGAAGTTTTATGGGATACGATTCTAAGAAGAATATTCGGAAGAAATAGTTCCTCTTCTAGTAGCAGTGCAGCGTAGATCGCTGGAAGAGCGGAGTATTCCAGATGAATGGAAAATGAGCAGGCGATTCTCATTTACAAACCGAGCGAGGTGGCGCAGTGGTTAGACACTGGACTCGCATTCGGGAGGACGACGGTTCAATCACGCGTCCGGCCATCCTGATTTAGGTTTTCCGTGATTTCCCTAAACCATTCCAGGCAAATGCCGGGATGGTTCTTCTGAAAGGGCACGGCCGACTTCCTTCCCCATCTTTCCCTAATCCGATGAGACCGATGACCACGCTGTCTGGTCTCCTTCCCCAACCAACCCACCAACCTCATTTACAAGAAGAGTCGCCCGGCACAAACACATAACAACAAGCCTATTTTGCTGACAAAGTCAGTTGTCGAATTTTGAAACACAATGCGTGCTAGTGTACTATGAGCTTTCTGCAACCCTAAAAACTACTCTCTAAAAGTCAACATGCATCCTGCAATATACGATCACCTAAATCCCAGCTCACTCTATTCGTCGACGACACGTAGGAGGCAAAAAATGGCGGTACCCAAGTTGACACTGTGTTCCTTGACTTGAAGATGTTTGATACAATTCCGCACTGCCACCTAATAAACAAAATACTAGTCTACGGAAACCAGGCCAACTCTGTGAATGGATTGAAGACCTTCTAGTAACCGGAACACAGGCTGTCACTGGTAACGGAGAGAAATCTTCAGATTTAGAAGAAACTTAGAGCGTACGTCTAGGGTGTGATATAGGTGCATTACTTTTTACTATAAGTAAATAAACTAGACATAAAGCCTGAAGTTCCATGAGGGCATTCGTGGATAGAATTGTTATACGTCGAGTAGTCTCAGCACTACAAACTGTTACCAAAATGCAGGAAGATTCAGATGGCTCCAAACACTATGAGAATTAACATCTGAGGTCGTCAGTCCCCTAGACTTACAACTACTTAAACCTAACTAACCTAAGGACAAAACACATGCACGCCCAAGGCAGGATTCGAACCTGCGACCGTAGCAGCAGCGCGGTTCCAGACTGAAGCGCCTAGAACCGTTAGTTTATGATTACAGGATTATTAAACAGTGACTGTAAGCAGTCACTCCCATTAAATACCTGAGAGTATGGAGCGACTTACAGAGGAACTGTTACTTAAAAATAATCGTTGGAAAGGCTGATGCCATTATGAGAGTCATTGGGAGAATCCTCAAGATATATAATCCACCCTCGTTACACCCATCTAAGAGCGCTGCTGGTCAGTTGGTGATGCTTACCACTGAGAGATGAAACAGGAAAAGTCCAAAAAAGAGCGGCGCATTTCATTACATGTTCCTTTAATAAGCGCGAAAACGTGAGATAGATGCTTATTTAGTTCCATTGGCAGACGCTATAAGACGCGTTGTGAATGACGGTGTTCATGAATGTAAAATTATGCAGAAACTAAGTCTTATGTGGCTTAGATTAAATTGTCCTTTCCGTGCTCCATTTGTTACGGCGGTTCGATAAGTACGAGGGTAAGCTGAAATGTAACGCCTCCTCATTTTTTACGTGAAAACAGTTGAAGCTTTTCAAGTAGTACAAACGTTGTCAACATTCTGCATCTATATTCATCAAGTCTAGATATTTATGTCTCAACATAATCTCACTGGTGACGAACATATTTTTCGCATCGAGAGACCAGTTTGTTCATACCGCCACTGTAGAATGTTTAACTTTATTGACGGAGGCACTGCCTTACCTCTGCTTTCCTCGCTTCATCTGTAGCAGAGTGTTGTCCCCGAAAGTATTCTTTAAGTTTTGGAAACACGAGGGCTATTCGGAAAGTAAGGAACGATAGGTCGCGGATGGAACCGACAGTGAAAATCAAAACTGTTTTATTTGCAACAGTTAGTTGCGATTTCCAGCTACTTATCTCCATAGTCGCCGATCCGACTTAGACGTTTGTCGTAGAGTTGTACCAACTTTCCAATACCCTCTTTATAGAAAGCAACCGCCATTGCTTTCCGCCAATTCTCTACGCTGGCCTACAGCTCGTTGTCTGTTCCAAAACGTTCTCTTCATAGACAGCGGTTTATGTGAGCAGAGATAAAACTCAGAGGGAGACAATTACGGGCTGTATTATTGGTAATCCAATATTTACAATTGAAAACGCTGCAGGAGCATCATCATTGCCCCTACACATTGCGGCTGAGAATTGTCATGAAGCTGGCCGGAGTGGTCGAGCGGTTCTAGGCACTACAGTCTGGAACCGCGTGACCGCTACGATCGCAGGTTCGAATCCTGCCTCGGGCATGGATGTGTGTGATGTCCTGATTTAAGTAGTTCTAAGTTCTAGGGGACTGATGACCTCAGAAGTTAAGTCCCATAGTGCTCAGAGCCATTTGAACCATTTTGAATTGTCTTGAAGAAGAAAACGCACGACAGTTATGTAATGTTAGCTGCATAGCTTCAGGCGAAATTTCTCACCAGTCCCTAGTACTGAGCGGGAGACACTATGTTCTAGGTATATTTATGTGCTCCCTGTGACCTCAGAACTAAAAACGACGACGAAACGCGATCGACGGCATGCTAGAGACACTGCCCAACACACCTGTGCAAAACGTCATCGGATTTTCACTGTGGTTTTCATTTCGCGACCGATCGTTACTTACTTTCCGAATAACCATCGTAGATGAAAATCGAGTGTGGACCAAGCAGGGCCCTTATGAGAGAGATCGATGACGGTGAACCCAAGGTTTCGGATTGTTGCAGACGTTGCAACTCTCGTGTTGTGTCTGGCATTGTCAATCTGAAGGACAGTACGGTCCATGAGTGGACGAACACTTCGAATTTGAAACTCGATTACCGCACGTTGTTTCTCACACACCGACCTAGCTGCGTCACACCGTGCCATGTTACGCGCTATAATTCGTAGCACCTAGCGTCAGAGAGCCATGAATACGTAGACACGAAGAATAAAGATGTTTATTTTATTTAAAAAAGTTTTCATAATTTTCACATAAAAAAATTGGGAGTCTTTTTCAGCACGCCCTCGTACCACAGTCGGGCGTAGGGTTTCAGTGGTAAAGTTGAAAGGTGGCTACACTGAGCCACAGCGCCAGAGATTGCGCCAAAGAGTATTATTCAGCCGCCTCCACTGGCAGTGCTTGGGGAGAACTCGTAGTAGTCAGTGCTTGGGGAGAACTCGTAGTAGAGTGCTTGTTGAGATGTGCTAGTGAAAAGTGCTTGTTGAGAACTCGTGGTAGTAAGTGCTTGCTGAGATGTCGTAGTGGCGAGTCGGTGTGGAGAGACTGTAATGTTTAGAGAGCTTTTCGTCAATATAAACGAAGGTAAAAAAAAAAAAATTCTTTTCTCTCTCATTATTTCAGCGTCCTGAATAATGCGTCATTACAGGTTCAGTCAACAAAGCATCTGGCGTGTGTTCTTGTATTAGAGTGCAATTATAGTATTTCTAATTTTTTTTTCTATCACGTCAGTATAAATGGTATTAGAAATTTCTTGTCTTGTTGAAGAAGAACCGTGCCAGATGTGTACGTTGAGTCATACTTCCACATACAGAACAGTTATACTTGTGCCTTAGTTTTGTAGGTTTTATAGTTGCTGGGGATTTAATTAATTAATTGTGTTAACGAAAATTTTCATTTCATTCTTTGTTGTTGTTCTATGCAGTCAGATTGCGTAATAATACTAGTCAGGGCCAACCGTTTACGAGACACAGCGTAATCGGACAGACAGCTACGAAAAATAAAAATGATTTTCATTATATAATAATTAAGCCCCCATGCACGTGGCGACCGCTGCTTCGGATCGTCCCTTGGAATTCTTCTGATTGTAAAAATAGTAGACAGTAGTATTGTTGTAATTTGTAGTTTAGTAATTGTAGACTATATTGCATGTGTAGATTTGGTAATTGTCATTCTTCTAATGGTATTTCATAATTTAATTTTGTTGTCTTGTATAAGCGTTTGACAATCTAGTGCAATTATTTCAATTGTTCGTTAATCGTGTTCGAGGGAAACATCTCGTGTGAATGGTATTGTTGGAGATAAGGAGTCATTGTGTGTAATTTTCGTACAGTGACGAGTTTTGTATGTTTTGTAAATGATTACGCGATCGATGAAGAAGGCAAAAATGATGAATAGTGAGAATGATGAAATTGTTAACATGGCGAACTCGCCAACAGAAGAAAACAGTATCATGAATAAAGAAGTGGAAAACAATGTAATAAGACGGAAAAATAGTCCGGAACCATTTCAAAATTTTTCTCAATCAGAAAATTCACAGAATCCGAGATTAACGACAGAAGATATGGAGCAGTTGATGAGTGCAATATTAAATTTGGGATCTCGGTTAGACTCACAAAAGGGAACAATGGAAACACGGTTAGACTCACGGGGATCACAAATAGGAACAATTAAAACAGAGATAGGAACAATTAAAACCGAGATGGGAACTTTGGGATCTGAATTAAAAACTGATATGGGAACAATGGAAACACAGTTTCGATCTGAATTAAAACACAGATGGAAACAATGGAAACACGGTTAGACTCACGAATAGGGACATGTTTCAAAAACATGAAAGATGAATTAAAGAATGAAATCAGAGAAGAAGTACAACCGATTTTGAATTCTCACAATAATAGATTAATTGCAGTAGAGATTAGACAAAGGGAACAGGACAGAGAACAGGAAGAAAGAGATCGCGTGATAGTACAGAAATTTTCAGAGTTAAATTTACAACGTGCAAAAGATAAGGAAGAAATATTTGAGAGAATCGAGGAATCCGTACCAAATGACAGATTAAATAACCTAACACAACAATATGAACAGTTAACTACCAAATGTGTCAATACTGAAACTAGAGTCACGACACTTACGGAAGACGTAAATAAACAGAAAGAACAAATAGGTGACTTATCGGAAAGAGTTGAGGAGATTTCAGATAAATTGACAAATCTTATTTTACATGGGGACAGAGATTCGGATGATACAGCTCCATTACGATTTGCAGAAACCGAAGAGTACCAGAACATAAATAAGCATGTTGAAAATCAGGTAAAATTTAATGAACGCGTTAAAAGGGAAGTTGAGGCATTACGAAAGCAAGTCAAGCAAACTGAAGGCGAAATCGTAGGAAAAGATAGCAGAAGAAATTTAGAATCACAGGTAGCAGAGGGGTTTGAAGAAAGTAATTTGTTTCGTGTACGGGATGCAACAAGAGAGCGCCAGGCGCGTGAATTTAACAATAATCGTCATTGTGACTGGGACAGACGCGGTAGGTCTTTGTCGCCACGAGGCGAAAACTTTGACTATAAACACTTTTTGACTGTTCGGAAATTTAAGATCTTCCGCAATTCTAAGAATGACATACATCCATGAGCATGGTTAGATCAATTTATGTACGCACTTCCCCCCAATTGGCCACTAAGTCACAAACTGGAATTTATGTGTGGATATTTAGAAAACGAACCGGCGACGCGGATGCGCGCACTCATTAGAGATTGTAATAATCTAAATGATTTTTATCATGCATTTCTTTCGGCATATTGGTCCGAAAACACGCAAGACAGAGTCAAACATAGTCTTATTATGCAGCGTAATTTCAAACAGTCTGAGTTCCGCACGCCAGCAGAATATTTTGAAGACATGATTCGAAAGAATCAGTTCCTGTCCAACCCTTATAGCCCGATTGAATTAATTCGCATTTGTTTAACTAAGCTGCCACAATCAATAAGACAAATTGCTTTAGCTGGAAGATGTAAAGACGACATTGAGACTTTTAAGACTTTGCTACAAGAACTTGAGTATGACAACGACGACGGGACTTCTTGTAATTTTTTCAGTAACAGTAATTACAATAGATTTTCAGAGAAAAGGGATAGTGATCGGAACGGGCGTTATATGGGTAACTTTGAGAATGACAGACGTAACAGACAGGACAACAGATACTAGCCTTATGACAATAACAGACGTTCTAACAGAAATTACACAGACAATAGCGGTAATTCGTACCGGAATGATCAATCATACGGAAACAGTAATCGGCATCATCAAGACAGAAATTATTCATACAGTAATAGAAATTCTTACTACAGAAATAACCAGGGTAGTAGATACAACAATAATTTCAGAAGTGACAGTCGAAATTACACAAGAAGTAGTTATGCAGACAGACAGGAAAACAGAAATTTTAATAACAGACACAACCAAGAATTTGCATCTAACAGACAGGAGGGACCTAATTGGCATACTCCACTTGACAGAACTTCAGAGAGACAAGTGCAAATCGTAGAAATTGATCCGCGAAATGACGCGAATAATCAAAGACGTGACGCAAACAATCGACAATGACTTGCAGCTTCGGCTTCTGGCAGCAATATAGACGGTTCAGAAAGTAATGACACTACGCCTTTACACTACGTACGCCGGGAAGACATGAGAGACATTTTGCTAGACGAATGGGAAAATAATGTAGACGCATTTTTACATCCTGTTATTGAAGTATGTGTGGGTAAGAATAAGTTCACTGCAGTTTTAGATTCTGGGAGCCCATTGAACGTCATTAGTGAATCAGTTTTTCGTATATGTGAAAGAACTATTGCCTGTCCTGTGTTACCTGTTTCTAAAACTACAATTCGAGGCGCTATTTCTGGAAAAAGTGTGGAAGTTAAACAACAGACCAACCTAAATTTCATTTGTCAAGGATACGAATTTTCTGCTAATTTTATTATTGTTCCATCACTCAGTACACAAATTATATTAGGTATGGAGTTTCTTAACACACATAAGGCAATTTTGAACTTTAAAGAAGGAAGTGTGAATTTGACTGTTGCCGGAATGCCGAAATGTTTGAAATTTTTCGAGTGTTTAACAAGATCTGAATCAGATACAAAATGTTTAAGGTTTCTTACTTCTGATGTTTTCGTTGAGCATTATGACGACAGTGTGTTTATTCATGACAATGACAATAGATACAGAGACACGATGCATGATATAATTAATAGCGAAGAATTAATTAATGAAAAGGTTAAGAAAGCTGAAGTGCCAGATGACGTTGCAAGAGAAGAGCTGCACCACATTTTGACTTCACATGCTACAGTATTTAGTCATCACACAGGAACTATACAAGGCTTACAATATTTATTTAAAGTAAAAGAACACACACCATTTCGGGGGAAAACGTACGCTATTCCTTTGGCTTACAGAGACAAGGTTAAGAATGAACTTCAATACATGTTAGATCAGGGCATTATTGAGCCAGCAGTCAGTCCTTATACCAGCCCATTACACGTTGTTCTTAAAAAGGATGGGTCAATTCGTTTGGTTCTGGATTCCAGACAGATAAATAATATCATCATTCCTGAAACTAACAGTCCACAAAATTTAGATGAACTTTTTCAACATTTCCATGGAATTAAAGTTTTATCCACGATTGATGTGCGCGCAAGTTTTTGGCAAATAGAACTCCACCCTGATTGTAGAAAATATACTGCCTTTTTAGCCTTTGGTAACTGTTACCAGTTTCGGAAATTACCATTTGGACTTACTGTATCTTTAGCAGCATTCATTCGTAGCTCAAATGAAATTTTACCTGTTTATCTTCGTGACAATATTACTTCATATGTTGACGACATTCTTATTGCTAAACGTTCTTGGAGTGAGCATAACAAAATATTGGATTCATTATTACGTATTTTTGCAAGAGTTGGCGTTACAGTGAACTTGGAAAAATCTGAATTTGGACGTTCTCAGGTGAAATTTCTCGGTCACATTATTTCTACAGCAGGTATTCTTCCTGATCCAATAAAAATTAGACGCTATTCGTAATTATGCTGTTCCTACTACAAAACGTGAGGTTCGTAGTTTCCCTGGTGCCTGTAATTTTCTTAGACGCTTTGTTAGATTGGACAATTTGGCCACACCTCGTTTTTGTGATCTATCTGGAAAGTTCTTTTTTTTAAACGAAAATCGGTCGACAACTCTGTTTGGTTAGTTTGTATTCCTGATGAGTGGGTTAATAAGCTGATTTGGTATACGCATTTCAGTTATGCACACTTTGGTCCCAGAAAATGCTTTCATAAATTACGGGAAAATTGCTACTTCAGTAATATGGAAAAACGTATTCGATCTGTTCTGGCCAAATGCTAATTATGTCAAAAGGCTAAGCCGCCAACAATTTCTCACAGAGCACCGTTGTTTCCTATCATTCCAGCGAAATTAAAGGAGATGGCTGCAGTTGATTTGTTCGGTCCAGTGGTTCGATCTACTAATGGTTTTGCGTACATTTTCGTAGCAGTGGAATTGACATTAAAATATGTGTGTTTTACACCCTTACGCAAAGCAACAGCTCGTTCAGTATCTAATGCTTTCATCAAACATTTTCTTAAAGACGTGGGTCATGTTAATAAGGTTATATCAGATAATGAATCACAGTTTCGTTCTAAAATTTGGCTTCGTACTCTACGGCGTCGTAAAGTGAAACCAATTTTCATTTTACTTTTTCACCCTCAATCTAACGCTTCAGAGAGGTGGATGAAGGAAATCAATAAATTGTGTCGTCTTTATTGTCATCAGAATCACAGAACGTGGGATCAGTATCTTCATATTTTTCGAAACATTCTGAATGAACTTCCTAATGATTCAACTTCTTTACCGCCAATACTGATATTAAAAAACAAAGCACCGACAAATCGCATATCTGAAATCGTTCCTTTTCCGCCTTCACAGAAACTGCGGCATTCTGAAGTTGTTAACCTGGCTCTACAAAATATTGCATCTGCAGCTGCTAGAAGAGAGAAATCAGCTAAACATCCTGGTCGTTTAAAAACCGTGTCAGTTGGTCAAAAAGTGTTAATTAAGTCTCACCGTTTGTCTCACAAAGGAAAGGGCTTGTTTCGCAAATTTTTTTGCTTTATAACAGTCCATATAGAATTCGCAAAATTATTCATGATAACACTGTCGAAGTAGAAACTCTTAAATCACGACGCTCTAAGGGAATACATCATATATCTAACGTTAAAATTTTTGTGGAATGATATACTTTTGAAAAAATTTTTGTGAAATGACATACTTGTGAGAAACTAACAGCTACATGTAAACACGCAGAGAGTACAAGGATACCGCCCTGTGTTTTGGCGGCGGCATATGCTCAAAGCAACAGTCAAGTCTGCGCGCCGCACAAGGCAGTCGTTGGCCGCAAACAATTGCTTCCTACGTCACGCGCCTACAGCTGATCGAGCGCTCAGTGCGAATGCACTGACAACCGTAAACAAATACACAGTCTAATTTCTCCAACTAAATTCAGTATAAAGCTATAGTGACTTGATGAATTACGTTATTAACATTCAGTATTTTTCAGGATACGGTTCTATAAAATATTTAAGAACTTCAGGTAAATTCGGTGTGTCTCCGACGTTAAGAGGACTTGCTATCGAGAAAATTTCAGAAAGAATGTAATTTCGAAGAAAAAAAGTAATAAACTAAAAAGGTAACTATTAATTGAGTTCATTTTTCAGGTAACATATTTCCACTTAGGTACGTACTTTAGACGTAATTTGCTGCTCGCGATTACGTGATTCATACTTTGTGCTAATTTCATGTTCTATGAATTTACTTGTGAAGCGACGTGCTTGCGTACATTAACTGATTTTGACAATGATTGATGATTGAATAGGGTTATTTGTATATATTATGCATCGCTTGGCTGCACTGCTTTTTCACTGATGTCATATTTTTTTAATTATGTGCCTGCTGTGCTTATTTATTTAAATTATAATTATCACCTGATTAGCTGTGCTGATATGTATGTAAGTTATACTTTGTGATTTATCTGCTTGCGCCTTCATGTTTACTTATTAAGATTACATATGAACATTTATTTGCTTATGCTGATATGATGCTAATGACCTGTTTATTGCGTAAGATATATGTTTGCTGCTGTGCGTATGGATTGCATATTTATACATTCCTGTTTGTTGTCATAACTACTCTTTAATTTGGTATATAGAAATGCTGATATACTGTGTATGAACATAGAGTTTAGGTCACATTATTGTATTAATTATAGATTGTTCTCTTGGCAGAGCCTCTTTGTAAGAATTGTGCTGCATCCACTAGATGACATTCCGTTCTCTACTGGTATATTTACTCGCTATTGCATGTTTCGCTTACGCTCAGTGCCTTATATTTTTAAGATAGGAAAATGAGCTGCTATAATTCGACACAAACGACATTAGTACAAGAAACTTCATAGAAGTCACATGAGCTGGAGGTTTTATGAAAGCTGTATAAATGTATGCTAATAGGAAGGAAGCTAACGACATGACATACCAAAACTAGGTTTAGACCATTGACAGTTAATACACTGCATTTTTCGTGAGCAATTGAAATAGGAAGTGACACTTGACACAAGAAATACTCCACATGTTTGCTTCTGTTTGCCATAATTCTTGAAGTGGTGTACACACTGTGAAATATTATGATCATTCACAGTCCGTAATCGTACTTAATTACTGAGAGTTATTCGAACTAAGTCTGTTAGAGGTCATGTATGCATTTCTTTTATTTAATGATGGACAGAAGATTTGGGTCAGATGGATTACACAGAGGTTGTGTGTGGATATTGTGTCTTCGGATTGTATGGGATGATGAGGTTTGCATTAGGATTTTATCTGTACTTGTTCGAGGAGACTGACTAGAGGAAAGAGTTGTTATGGAAGTGAAATGATATTGGCGATAAGGTTTATATGTGTCGACGTATTGAAGAGGTATTATTGAGGTATTATTGCGATTATGTGAAGTTGATGATTATTGGAGTTTTGGTGGATAAGAGGTAAAGTAAGTGAGGTGTATATTTTTTTTTTTTTGCTGGTCTATATGGAACAAGGAGGATGAAGATAGCAGACTAGAACACTAAAGTGGAAGGAAGATTGTCTACACACACTTTGTTAAATCAATAAGCAGTACATACTTTTTTTGAAGAGAGGAAGTAATTGTATATCTTGGCTCACTGACAGTTGTTCAGCAACCGTACATTTTGATCTGGCTTGGCAAACATTGGTCTTGACATGTTGACTATGACGTTGACTTAACTATTATTGACTGTTATACATAGCTGCCACTACTACTTGATACACATGATGAACATCAAATTTTGACAGAATGGCATTTACACAGTTAACACTATTCAATTACACAGTAGTACGTAATGTGGATGAAAGATAAGTGAGTGTGTTTTGTGTGTTTTTCTTTCCTAATCCCAAATAATTAGTCCCAACCTATCTCCTAAATATTATTTTACTTGTTTGTTGTGGCTTGCACTGACACCCATAAATATTATAGGTTTACTGGTATTTGTGTACTTGTAATAGTTAATATGACAATTATCTGACATTTGTGTGTTTGTTGTGATTTGTATGTTTAGTGTAAAAGCATTTGTATGTGGATTCAAATTATTGTTCATGCCTGAACTGTCTGATTAGTGATGGTGAATATTATGAACTGTTACCTGCACTTGTTCAACATTGATGTGTGACACTTAGAAATGTTTAATTTCTGCTGATGAACTGTCTGATTAGTGATAGTGAATATTATGGACTGTTACCTGCACTTTTTCAACATAATGGGTGCCACTTAGAAATGATTAATTTCTGCTGATGAACTGTGTGATTAGGATAGTGAATATTATGGACTGTTACTTGTACTTTTTCACATGATTGGTGCCACTAGGACATGTTTAATTTCTGCTAATAAACTCTGATGAACAGTGTGATCAGTGATAGTGAATATTATGGACTGCTCTCTGGACCTGCTCAACATTGCTGGGTGCCACTGATGGACTGCTTCTACTGAAATGATGTCACTTGTTGGTGTCTGCACCTGTTCAACATTACTGGGTGCCACTGATGAACTGCTTCTACTGAAATAATGTCACTTGTTGGTGTCTGCACCTGTTCGACATTACTGGGTGCCACTGATGGACTGCTTCTACTGAGATAATGTCACTTGTTGGTGTCTGCACTTGTTCAACATCGCTGGGTGCCACTGATGGACTGCTTCTACTGAAGTGATGTCACTTGTTGGTGTCTGCACCTGTTCAACATTACTGGGTGCCACTGATGAACTGCTTCTACTGAAATAATGTGACTTGTTGCTGTGTGTACCTGTTCAACATTGCTGGGTGCCACTGATGGACTGCTTCTACTGAAATAATGTCACTTGTTGGTGTCTGCACCTGTTCAACATTACTGGGTGCCACTGATGAACTGCTTCTACTGAAATAATGTCACTTGTTGGTGTCTGCACCTGTTCAACATTACTGGGTGCCACTGATGAAATGCTTCTGCTGAAATAATGTGACTTGTTGCTGTGTGTACCTGTTCAACATTGCTGGGTACCACTGATGGACTGCTTCTACTGAAATGATGTCACTTGTTGGTGTCTGCACCTGTTCAACATTACTGGGTGCCAGTGATGAACTGCTTCTACTGAAATAATGTCACTTGTTGGTGTCTGCACCTGTTCAACATTACTGGGTGCCACTGATGAACTGCTTCTACTGAGATAATGTCACTTGTTGGTGTCTGCACTTGTTCAACATTGCTGGGTGCCACTGATGGACTGCTTCTATTGAAATGATGTCACTTGTTGGTGTCTGCACCTGTTCAACATTGCTGGGTGCCACTGATGAACTGCCTCTACTAAAATGATGTCACTTGTTGGTATTTGCACCTGTTGACCATTGCTGGGTGCTACTGCTGGAACTATCAACTACTTGTTTTTTTTTAATCATTAAAATCATTTTATGTGAACATTTGTATAAACAGATTTTTTCTGTATTGTGTAAACTATTATGTAAAGTCACATGTATGAAAGAATTTGTATTGCTTACTGTATTTCATATATTAGGTTATTGAAAGGTCAGTGCAAAGCCAAAATTTTATCTAATTATGTGATATTTACGTATTAATATTTTCTTTTATTTTTGTCTGTATTTTTGTGGACGAATTTGGTGGTATTTTCACCACCAATTCTGTCAAAAATACCATCAAATTCTGGCCCGTGGAGGAGGGGCATATGAAAGGTGGCTACACTGAGCCACAGCGCCAGAGATTGCGCCAAAGAGTATTATTCAGCCGCCTCCACGGGCAGTGCTTGGGGAGAACTCGTAGTAGTCAGTGCTTGGGGAGAACTCGTAGTAGAGTGCTTGTTGAGATGTGCTAGTGAAAAGTGCTTGTTGAGAACTCGTGGTAGTAAGTGCTTGCTGAGATGTCGTAGTGGCGAGTCGGTGTGGAGAGACTGTAATGGTTAGAGTGCTTTTCGTCAATATAAACGAAGGTAAAAAAAAAAATTCTTTTCTCTCTCATTATTTCAGCGTCCTGAATAATGCGTCATTACAGGTTCAGTCAACAAAGCATCTGGCGTGTGTTCTTGTATTAGAGTGTAATTCTGGGTTTCTTGCGCAATTATAGTATTTCTAATTTTTTTTTCTATCACGTCAGTATAAATGGTATTTGAAATTTCTTGTCTTGTTGAAGAAGAACCGTGCCAGATGTGTACGTTGAGTCATACTTCCACATACAGAACAGTTATACTTGTGCCTTGGTTTTGTAGGTTTTATAGTTGCTGGGGACTTAATTAATTAATTGTGTTAACGAAAATTTTCATTTCATTCTTTGTTGTTGTTCTATGCAGTCAGATTGCGTAATAATAGTAGTCAGGGCCAACCGTTTACGAGACACAGCGTAATCGGACATACAGCACCAATATTAAAAATATTTGCATTTTATTTAATTAAGCCCCCATGCAAAGTGCGAACCTCGAAACCGTTAACGTCGCATCATCGAACTCTGCTCAGACAATGTAATTTTTCAGTCTGCCATTACGCTAGCCTCCACCTTTCATTGATGTGTAGATATGCCAGGAGCGACACGTGGTTCGGATCCCACGTTAAACTGTAGGTCCCCTTTCCATGGTATGATTACTCTAGTAGGTTAAGGAGCCCCAAGTCCCTAAGACGCGTCCAACTGAAAGAATTTGCAAGTAGGTTGCTCAACATCCCTCCTGTGGGGATATCACCCAATCATGTAGCAACAATGTACTTCACTACCACACCACAAACTGGGTTTCCCAATATGACTGTAGATGTACAAGTAGTTAGGTAAAGCAAGAGATACATTTTAGTTTATTGGCAGAATATATTGCAAAAAGAGACAGGGTCACAAGTTTTACTTGAAAAGCGAAAGAGCGTGACAAATGTTGAAACAATTGAAAGAAAAACGGCAACCAGCCTGGTTACAAACTGAGATAGCCAGTATTAACTGATGAATCCGTTAACATTCTGTAGAGTGCCACGTGTCGCTCCAGTAGGGATCGTGAAAACAATTACAGTGTGCAGAGGGGCATTTAGTGAGACCCTTTTGTCAAGCTCCATACACGAATACAGCGAGAAGGAACCCAAATACATGCTACAATGGGATGTTCCCAGTGCTGTGTATTTCACAGTAGTTTTCACGTAATGGATCTAAAACGGCGGTGTCGAATCGAGTGCAGAAATGGGCGGTTTTAGGAGGGCATATCCGTGTGGGAGACGTTGTTGAGGAACGTGCTTACTTCTCTTGTATAATCGATTTCTTTAGACCAGTGATCGTCGAACTGAAGCCCCAGCCAGGTACTTCTGCGACCCCAGGTTCTCATTCTTATTTTATGGTCATATGCAACAGCCAAATCCTACAAGTCAACTTGAAACGTCCCCTTAGAAAAATTATACATGACTGTGCTTAAACTGACACACAGTATTTTTAGCGCAACGCAATCTGACTTTCAAAAATCCCTACAAAATAATGGCCCTGACTAACATTAACGTATACCTTTCACAAATCACTTACCTCACCAAAAATCTTCGTTTCTCGAACTACTGCAATACAGCGAGCGCCACTACTGCCAGCTAAACAAAAGATTCAAACTACTGAAGGCACTAACTAATGATAGGCATAGTTAGCAAATGAAAGATTTTGATGGAGAACAAACAATGTATTTACCTTAATAGTGTTCAAAAGTCATAATATATATAGCAGTTCATGACATCCAGTCTTACAAATTTCGGAACTCCGCCATTTCTCTCCCCACATTCACCACTGCTGGCGGCTCACCTCCAACTGCGCAACGCTACGCGCTGTTAACAGCCAACTGCCCAACACTACAATGCCCAACAACAATGCAAACCAGCCACAGACTGCACACAGCACAGCCAGTGATTTTCATGCAGAGCGCTACGTGGCGTTACCAATATAAAAACCTAAACAGCCTACTTACAAACTAACGTTCAAAGCTTATTAAGAGTTTAGTTTTCCTGTTCAGTGAAGGTGCGTTGTTCAACGTGCAACAGCGTCTTGCGTCAGCGACAGCTACCCCTGCGACATAGGGGCTGCCTGCTCGCGCATACGCAGTTTGAGTTCGGTCTGCGACGCGCGGCTGATACTCCACCAGTGACCAGTGCTGCGACTGACGTGTTCTACGTATTATTGTTGCATGATACTGATGCAAAGAAACCTACAATGTGACACTCACAGAAACTAATGATCTGATAATTAGTCCCTCAGCACCAGTGGCAGTAGATTTAAGGCATCAGAAGCACAAGGGCACTGACAGTTGGAAAACTGCTATTTGTTGGAAAATTCCTTTCCTGGTTGCAAATTTTTGTGTGTTCAAAGAACTGGAAATAAATAGACAAGTGCGGACAGTACTTCGTCCACAATTCTGCTGATGTATTCTGTAGCAAAATACTAGAGGTGGGTAAGATTCTCCTGTTACTGAAAACCGGAGAGAAAATAAATAATCTATTACGCTTTTATTTGTAATAAGTCTATATTTCATGCCATTTTAAGTGATATTTTCCAGAACATATGGAGAAACGTTAGGGACTCACGTCGCGGAAATAGAAGAGAAAGAACGCTTGGAACAGGATCAAATGACTGAGCGAAACCAAAGAACAGGATTCAGTATGATAACGACGCATTCCTGAGTACAGTTCAACATGGAAGACAATAAGCAAATTTCTTGATTTTAAGCATACTACTGCCATCTGTCAGTAGCTTCTGCTTCATTGCCTTTGGGAAAAATAGTTGGTGCTGTTACAGCACTTGCAAGATGTTTAAGGAGAGATCGAAATTCCGTCGAATCCACATGTGTTCCCTACAGTAACAGCATTTCAATCAGTATTTTACATGATGGTAGACATCTTAATTACGGGTTTTCAGTTAAATTTAACTGCTATAGCTCTAATAATGAAATATTTTACCGTTTAGCAAACAGAGCTACAAAATCCTGTTTTTCTCACTAAAATGTTTCCGTTCTCGAAAACTGCTACTCTTACAGCTATGGAATCATTCTTACCGCTTTATTACAGCATACACATCATGCACTGCTCATTTCGTCACCTAACAAACAAAATTTTTCCCTGATAAATTAGATGGCGGAATCAGTCAGTAAATAAGTATTGACAGCGCATTTGTTTTCTCCTCGTCTTGTTTGTAATGGATCAGTAGTCAACATGGGTCTAACTGTTGCCAGTCGGAACTCATCGTGGAACGAAACTGACCAATTTTGCCACGGAATTCACCGGGGAAAATAGTCTTATTATTTTATCCATTTTCGTTGGGAAACACCGCAGCCGTTTCCTTAAATTACACTGTAGAGAATGCTGCGACGAGCGACAAGTTTCCTTGACAAGATTTTATTATACCGTTACCAGTTTCGGGCCAGAGACCATCGTCACACGGAAGCGTTGAGTTCTTTTACATTTGTGTAATCCTGGAAAGCCATCCATTACCTGAAAATTATATCAAGCGCAAAACTAATAATGATATGTTGTTGTTGTTGTTGTTGTCTTCAGTCCTGAGACTGGTTTGATGCAGCTTTCCATGGTACTCTATCCTGCACAAGCTTCATCATCTCCCAGTACCTACTGCAACCTACATCCTTCTGAATCTGCTTAGTGTATTCATCTCTTGGTCTCCGTCTACGATTTTTACCCTCCACGCGCCCTCCAATACTAAATTGGTGATCCCTTGATGCCTCAGAACATATCCTACCAACCGACCCCTTCTTCTACTCAAATTGTGCCACAAACTTCTCTTCTCCCCAGTCCTATTCAACACCTCCTCATTAGTTATGTGATCTACCCATCTAATCTTCAGCATTCCTCTGTAGCACCACATTTCGAAAGCTTCTATTCTCTTCTCGTCTAAACTATTTATCGTCCATGTTTCACTTCCATACGTGGCTACACTCCATACAAATACTTTCAGAAACGACTTCCTGACACTTAAATCTATACTCGATGTTAACAAATTTCTCTTCTTCAGAAACGCTTTCCTTCCCATTGCCAGTCTACATTTTATATCCTCTCTACTTCTACCATCATCAGTTGTTTTGCTCGCCAAATAGCAAAACTCCTTTACTACTTTAGGTGTCTCATTTCCTAATCTAATACCCTCAACATCACCCGACTTAATTCGACTACATTCCATTATCCTCGTTGTGCTTCTGTTGATGTTCATCTTATATCCTCCCTTCAAGACACTATCCATTCCGTTCAAATGCTCTTCCAAGTCCTTTGCTGTCTCCGACAGAATTATAATGTCATCGGCGAACCTCAAAGTTTTTATTTCTTCTCCATGGATTTTAATACCTACTCCGAATTTTTCTTTTGTTTCATTCACTGCTTGCTCAACATACAGATTGAATAACATCGGGGAGAGGCTACAACCCTGTCTCACTCCCTTTCCAACTAGTGCTTCCCTTTCATGCCCCTCAATTCTTATCATTGCCATTTGGCTTCAATACAAATTGTACATAGCCTTTCGCACCCTATATTTACCCCTGCAACCTTCAGAATTTGAAAAAACAGTATTCCAGTCAACACTGTCAAAAGCTTTCTCTAAGTCTACAAATGCTAGAAACGTAGGTATGCCTTTCCTTAATTTAGCTTCTAAGACAAGCCGTAGGATCAGTATTGCCTCACGTGTTCCAATATTTCTACGGAATCCAAACTGATCTTCCCCAAGGTTGGCTTCTACTAGTTTTTCCATTCGACTGTAAAAAATTCGCGTTAGTATTTTGCAGCCGTGACTTATTAAACTGATAGTTCGGTGATTTTCACTTCTGAACACCTGCTATCTTTGGGATTGGAATTATTATATTCTTGTAACTCTCCAGCAACGCTTCAGCAGGTCGCAGGGAATGGGCGCGGACCACAGTGGAAGCGCCTGCAGCCGTTGGTGGAGGGGGAAGGCCATAGGCATAAATACTGGACAAGGTCCACTCGAGGAGCAGTCTCAGATCGCACCTGATGAAGGCTACGACCTACGTGACCGAAATATCGTGCAAGTACGACGCTGATATCCGGCAGAACACCCGACAACCCTAGATATTATATACTTCTTGAAGTCTGAGGGTATTTCGCCTGTCTCATACATCTTGCTCACCAGATGGTAGAGTTTTGTCACGACTGGCTCTCCCAAGGCCGTCAGTAGTTCTAATGGGATGTTGTCTACTTCCAGGGCCTTGTTTCGACTCAGGTCTTTCAGTGCTCTGTCAAACTCTTCATGCAATATCGTATCTTACATTTCATCTTCATCTACATTCTCTTCCATTTCCAAAATTTTGTCCTCTAGTACATCGACCTTGTATAGACCCTCTATATACTCCTTCCACCTTTCTGCTTTCCTTTCTTTACTTAGAACTGGGTTTCCATCTGAGCTCTTGATATTCATACAAGTGGTTCTCTATTCTCCAAAGGTCTCTAATTTTCCTGTAGGCAGTATCTATCTTACCCCAGTGAGATAAGCCTCTACATCCTTACATTTTTCCTCTAGCCATCCCTCCTTAGCCATTTTTCAGTTCCTGTCGATCTCATTTTTGAGACGTTTGTATTTCTTTTTGCCTGCTTCATTTACTGCATTTTTATATTTTCTCCTTTCATCCATTAAATTCAATATTTCTTCAGTTACCCAAGGATTTCTACTAGCCCACGTCTTTTTACCTACTTGATCCTCGGCTGTCTTCACTACTTCATCCCTCAAAGCTATCCATTCTTCTTCTACTGTATTTCTTTCCCCCATTCCTGCCATTTGTTATCTTACGCTCTCCATGAAACTCTGTACAACCTCTGGTTTAGTCAGTTTATCCAGGTCCCATCTCCTTATCTTCCCACCTTTTTGCAGTTTTTTCAGTTTTAATCTAGAGTTCATAACCAATAGATTGTGGTCTGAGTCCACATCTGCCCCTGGAATTGTCTTACAAATTAAAACCTGGTTCCTAAGTCTCTGTGTTACCATTATATAATCTATCTGAAATCTGTCAGTATCTACAGGCTTCTTCCATGTATACAATCTTCATGTATGATTCTTGAACCAAGTGTTAGCTATGATTAAGTTGTGCTCTGTGCAAAATTCTACCAGACGGCTTCCTCTTTCATTTCTTACCCCAATCCATATTCACGTACTACATTTCCTTCTATCTCTTTTCCTACTACCGAATTCCAGTCACCCATGACTTAAATTTTCGTCTCCCTTCACTATCCGAATAATTTCTTTTATTTCATCATACATTTCATCAATTTCTTCGTCATCTGCACAGCTAGTTGGCATATAAACTTGTACTACTGTAGTAGGCGTGGGCTTCGTGTCTATCTTGGCCACAATAATGCGTTCACTATGCTGTTTGTAGTAGCTTACCCGCACTCCTATTTTTTTATTCATTATTAAACCTCCTCCTGCATTACACGTATTTGATTTTGTATTTATAACCCGGTATTCGCCTGACCAAAAGTCTTGTTCCTCCTGCCACCGAACTTCACTAATTCCCACTATATCTAACTTTAACCTATCCATTTCCCTTTTTAAATTTTCTGACCCACCTGACCGATTAAGGGATCTGTCATTCCACGCTCCGATCCGTAGAATGCCAGTTTTCTTTCTCCTGATGACGACGTCCTCTTGAGTAGGCCCCGCCCAGAGGTCCAAATGGGGGACTATTTTACCTCCGGAATATTTTACCCAAGAGGACGCCATCATCATTTAACCATACAGCAAAGCTGCATGCCCTCGGGAAAAATTACGGCTGTAGTTTCCCCTTGCTTTCAGCCGTTCGCAGTACCACAACAGCAAGGCCGTTTTGGTTAGTGTTACAAGGCCAGATCACTCAATCATCCAGACTGTTGCCCCTGCAACTACTGAAAAGGTTGCTGCCCCTCTTCAGGAACCACGCGTTTGTCTGGCCTCTCAACAGATACCCATCCGTTGTGGTTGCACCTACGGTACGGCTATCTGTATCGGGGAGATACGGAAGCCTCCCCACCAACAGCAAGGTCCATGGTTCATGGAGGGAGGAATAATGATATAATAAAATCATTTCAATATCCTTGTGGCTGGATGCAATATTTCCTACAGCGTAATTTAAAAATAAACTTAGTTGAGAGGTAAGCAAATCAATAGGAACATTTTTTCCCACGTTGTATTATTATTCTTGTGATTGCTATGGTGTAATGAAGCAGCATTTAAAATATTATAGCAGTAGAACCAGTAACGTTAGAGAAAGGAAACATTTTAGTCGGAAAAACAGGATTTCTTTAGCTTTTTTTAAAAAACGGAAGAAAATGAAATCTCCAAAATCATTAGAATTACAGTAGTGAAATTTTAACTATAAACTCGTAATTCAGATCTGTATTAACATTATGTAAAACAGTGACTGAAATGTTGTTACTTGCAAGAACTATATTGATACATTTGACGAGATAGAACAGGAAATATTTTGTTGCAGAGTTGTCTCTAATATTTTACGCTTTCAGGCGGAAGAAAAGACCGGCAATATTGGTTCAAACATTGTGACTGATTCCAGAGACAATACAGAAGTTGTATACATATACTTAACCTGAGAGAGCCTGAGATGAGAGCGAGATACAAGCTCCACCAACTGTTTCAAATGGGCATTCAACTCCTGTGCAGGTCCTGGTCCCCATTGGACAAGTTTACGTAGGAGGAGGAAAATGAATATTGAGGACAAGACGAATTTCCCGCTCGAAAAAATAGACCGACTGAAAGGGAGAAAGCATCCGCAGAATTGAAAATAAAATACTTGGAGGAGCCTACGAAAAAATATATAAATTTATTTCTACTGAGCATGGGTGTGACTATAAGAAGACCCCACCCCAATATTTTAGTCGAGTCAAAAAAGCAAATGGAATTTAGGAATTAAGTGATGGATACAAAACTCAAAATAGGTAATTACCAAAGTATCAGAACAGATTGATATTATTTGAAAATGGTGATCTTTGAGGTGTGATGTATTTCATTTTGAAATTAATTTTTTACTACCTTTTTGTAGGTTTATTAATAGCAACTTGCCATCTTAATGAATACACTTTATATTAAGTCCTCTTCGTCTTCGTTGCTGTGAACCTGTCGATGTTGGGAGATTAAATAAGGGCTTTTGTCACAGTGATTCAGTACTGTGCAGAAGTTACTACCCAAATGACTCGCAAGACTGTTAAAAAATAGATTTTCTAAACATTTCACAGTTTTCACCTTGAGAAGAAAAGTGACAAGATGTAGCAGGAAAGGGTTCAATTACCATACGAAGGCATTCGCTCTTAATAATAAATAAGGAAATACTTAAGTTTCCATGATATGTGAAAACGCTACGAGTTGTTAAATTATTAGAACTGTGACAAAGAGAAAAATTTTAATAATTTCAACCAAACACTTGTGTATTACAGAGAAAATAAGCGACACTGACAGTTTTTCAGCTAACTGATCGGTTTCTTCAACGGGTTGCACATTTTTTTTCTGTAAGGTGCAAATTATGCGCAAAGTAACCTAAAATAAAGTCTGAACTTCGTGTCATCGTTTACAAGATGCCTGTTAATCAAAATCTAATAACAGTCTTCACTGTCATGTGCCGTAGAAATACTATTTATCTCCTTCTTATTCATCAAGCTGAGGAGCCGCGATGATATCGTGTCATTTTCTTCTTGTCATAAAATGTCTAAGTAGTTCAAAGTCAGATTCGACTCGATCGCGCTTCTCTCCACCCCACCGCCTCTGGCGTCGCAGCTGCGTCCGGGCCGCGCCTTAGGAAACAACGGCGACAGCGACGAAACTGTCGTGCCGCCGTATAGCTGAGCGAGCAGGCAGCCCATTTCGCCGTCACAAGCCGCTGTCGCGTGTTGGACAACGCACCTGCACAAACGAAAAAACAATACATAATGTAATAGTGTGATACGTGTTTTAATTTTAATTGCCGCTGGTGAATTTGGCCGTGAGCTTAGTAAAGTTTGCCGTTCACTTTGAGGGTAAGTAGCGCGACCACAGCAAGACTGGAGGATGTGAGAGGAGGAATATCTTAATGTATGTCTCCTAGCACTGACAGCTCATGGACATGAGCAACACCTTATGGATCAGCTGTCATTGTGTCAATTTCAAACGGAAGTTACATGGATTCCTGAATTGGCATTATACAGACCATCATCTATAAGTGTGGTACGTACACTGAGGTGACAAAATGTCATGGCATGCCGGTATGCAAACACACACACATTATATATATATATAGCCACAGTATCGTGTTCGCAAGGTATAAAGGGGCAGTGCATTGGCGTAGCTATCATTTATTCTCAGGGTTTTATTTAATTAATCGTATGGCTACGGCCCCCGGTCGGGCAGACCGTTCGCTGGGTGCCGGTCTTTCAATTTGACGCCACTTCGGCGACCTGCAGTCGATGAGGATGATAGGGTGATTATGAGGAAGCACAACACCCAGTCCCTGGGCGGAGAACATTCCCCGACCCAGCCGGAAATGTAACCCGGTCCCAGAGGATTGACAATCCGTCATGATGTACATTCAGCTACGGGGGCGGACTTTTAATCTCAGGTGGTTCATGTGAAAACGTTTCCGACGTGATTATGGCCGCACGACGGGAATCGACATATTGTGGTCGCTGAAAGGTAGCTGGAGCTAGACGCATGGGATATTCCATTTCGGAAATCGTTAGAGGACTCAATATTCCGAGGTCCAAAGTGTACCGAAGCGAGGTGGCGCAGTGGCTAGCACAATGGACTCGCATTCGGGAGGACGACGGTTCAGTCCCGCGTCCGGGCATCCTTATTTGGGTTTTCCGTGATTTCAATAAATCTCTCCAGGCAAATGCCGGGATGGTTCCTTTGAAAGGCCACGGTCGACTTCCTTCCCCATTCTGCCCTAATCCAATGAGACCGATGACCTTGCTGTCTGGTCTCCTCCCCCAAACAACCCAACCCGACACAAAATTTGAAGCATTATCTCTCACCACGGACAACGCAGTGGCCGACGGCCTTCATTTAACGACGAGAGCAGCGGAGTTTGCGCAGAGGAGTCAGTTCTACCAGACAGCAGACGACCGACGCGAGTGCCTTTGCTAACAGCACGACATCCCCTTCAGCACCCCTCTTGGGTTCGTGACCATATTGGTTGGACCCTAAAACCGTGGCCTAAGGAAATGCAATCCGAAAACAAAGGAAGTAGATTACAGTACATTTGTTCACCCACTGCTTGAATATTGCTCACCGGTGTGGGATCCGTACCAGATAAGGATGATAGAAGAGATAGAGAAGATCCAACGGAGAGAAGCGTGCTTCGTTACAGGATCATTTAGTAATCGCGAAAGCGTTACGAACATGATAGATAAACTCCAGTGGAAGACTCTGCAGGAGAGACGCTCAGTAACTCGTTACGGGCTTTTGGTGAAGCTTCGAGAACATACCTTCACCGAGGAGTCAAGCAGTATATTGCTCCCTCCTACGTATATCTCGCGAAGAGGCGATGAGGATAATTTCAGAGAGATTAGAGCCCACACAGAGGCATACCGACAATCTTTCTTTCCACGAACAATACGAGACTGGAATAGAAGGGAAAAAGATAGAGGTACTCAAAGTACCCTCCGCCACACACCGTCAGGTGGCTTGCGGAGTATGGATGTAGATGTAGTCAGATGAGCCGTGATTTCTGTAGATAAAAGCTGATGGTAGAGTTAGAGTGTGGCGGAGATCTCCGAGGCTATGGACCCAGGTTTTCAATAAGGCACCGTGGAAGCTCGTCGCGTCTCCGTAATGGTGTGGGCTGTGTTCATATGGAATGGACTGGGTCCTCTGATACAACTGAACCAATCATTGACTGAAAATGGTTATGTTCGGCTACTTGCAGATCATTTGCATCCATTCGCCGATGGAATTTTTATGGATGAATTTGTTTTCTCACCAATCAGCAATTGTTCGCGATAAGTTTGAGGAAGATCTTGGTCAAATGGCGCTGAGCACTATGCGACTTAACATCTAAGGTCATCAGTCGCCTAGAACTTAGAGCTAATTAAACCTAACTAACCTAAGGACATCACACACATCCATGCCCGAGGCAGGATTCGAACCTGCGACCGTAGCGGTCGCTCGGCTCCAGACTGTAGCTCCCAGAACCGCACGGCCACTCCGGCCGACTGATCTTGGTCAATTCGAGCCAACGATCTGACCATCCAGATCGCCTGGCATGATCCCCATCAAACATTTATGGGTGATAATCGAGAGGTCAGTTCGTGCACAAAATCCTGCACCGGAAAATCTTTGGCAATTATGGACTGCTATAGAGGTAGCATGACTTAATATTTCTGCCGGCAACTTCAACGGCTTATTGAGTCGATGCCACTTCAAGTCACTGTACTCCGCCGGATAAAAGAAGGTCCGACACTACGTTAGGAGGTACCCCAAGATTCTTCTCACCTCAGTGTATCTGTAGCAAGAAATATGAAACAAAGTTGATTCTGCTGTAATGCAACGCAGTGACTTCTGGGAAGTAACAGTCAGACATTTAACAAACATTTGTGATCGTGCCTCAGCTCACATAATCCATTTAAATAAAAGAAAAATTACTGTTATTAAATCAATTTACCATCCATTCACACGGTCAACACTGTCATGTGACTTCAATGACACAGCTTCGAGGTCGCTGAGGCTTTCGCCAATCTGAAACAGAGAACAGTTGACGCTAAGTGTTACAAAGACTGCCCACTTTTAACTATCAGCGCTTATTTCAGCAAATCTGTTGGTGGCTTACAACATTCTAATTTATGTAGGTGATTAATTGTCATTCATATCGGTGCATATACGACCAGAGTTTCATGCCAATATCGGCTCTTGAGCAAAAAGTTTCATGGTCAGTGGTTTAGAAGAACAAATAGTGTGTCACACGGAATAGTTGCTGTTCACCAAAGACCAGCCTCTGATTGCAAATCTAGCTACCACGTCACTGCCCTGTTATTCCGGATGAATAAGCCGCTGCATCCTCACTGAGGTCCGATCAACAGCAATATACACTGCTTGGGGTAGCACATAACTTACAATAATTCTGGCTCGGCCGTAGCCATGAGTCAGTTTATGTACTGCTGCCTTTTGACCGATTAACTTTTGAACAGTGACGCGCTTTAGCTTAGTTAGGGAAATATTAATCTGATTAAGTATACGTTTATCAGAATACATTTGAAATTATATATATAAAATTAAATGGGGTACTGTGTCCAGAACGTTAATGATGTACCGTGATGCAGCGGTTTAAATTCAATTTGTAATTTATTACAAATGAAAGAATAAGGAAGAAATAAGAAAAGGTGTCCATACAATTGTAAATGAATTTACAGAAACTATTTTAAAAAATCGATAGACGGAGCAGAACAAAGCTGACGGGCAAAAAATACGTACGATAATTCCAAACGCTAACTAGTCTCTCATATGGTAGCACATGAATCATAGTTCGAATAATTTGCAATGTTCGCAAAAGTTTTGAAAACACTCACAAAAGGATTAGTATAATTTAGTAGCTCCAATAAGTTCTGCTCCTCACTCGCGCAGTATTTCCATGCGGTCACATAGCAACCGCGCTAAGCCCGTAAAACGGCTATACCGCGAAGTTTCAATTCGCTTGACTAGAGGACCGCCCAATCATAGTAACATTACCGACCAGGACGACCCAAGCAAAAGACCACGAGGCACGTTCTGTTTTCCTCATCCAGAACTGGGTCGCATAGCCAACCACTTCAATCACGCCACCTTATCGAAATAACATTAATTTACATTGATTTGTATACATTACACATATTTAATGAACATATTCATAAATCTGTGCATATCTGCATCTTGTCACATATCTACAGCTTATACTTTTAATGTATTAGTTGGAATTGGTTCTGAGAGGAAGTGACAGAATTTAGCTAAGTGCAAGTCGGTATTCTACCCTGCCATCGCGGCAGTACGTGATCTAAACCCCATTCCTTAATTCTCACAAAACTTAACATATTTTACTTACATAATTTATTACTGCAATGTCAACATGATGGAACTAACTGGTAGTTTACATGTGCGAGTTCATCGTTTTTGAGCACCTGAAATAAATGTTATTAATAATTTGACTAACTGCTTGCCCATCCTATAGCTAAAATTATGTGCTACCATTTGGTGTGTCTCATATGTATTAATAATATGTCTGCAAACTACAATTACTATGTTGTAAACAAATAAACATTTAAACTATAATAACTTATAAACACTACATCATACCAAGATCGTGAAAATGTTTTTGAGTTTTAGGGTTTTCACCTATTTCAATGATGTCCATATATTTTCGACAGTTCAGTGGTATGCAGTTTTTACTGGTTTAGTGAATACACGATGATTTCAGTATAGCAGTGTGATTCGCCAGGTCGTCTTGGCATTCATCCACCTCTCGCGAGACTTCTCCCGCCACGTGCGCTAGCATCGGGCTTTTCCCAGCACCGTGATCTGGCCATACACCTGCCGAACTTCGGCCTTCTCGTTCACGCTGCAGCACCGTCCTTTCCTGCTGACTCATCTTGCTGGCCATACACCACAGCAACAAGACAGCTCTGCGCTGCTCGCCTCGATTCGGCGTAATGCTGTCCAAGCAAACCACTCGAACCATTTTCTGTGTAGCAGACACTTCTGTTTGGCTAACTGCTTTAAAGAGAGCGAAATCTCCAACAGGAGCACCTACTCTGTTTCTTATATATGCAGCTCGTACAGACGGCAGCTATAAACACAATTATCACGTTTAATTTTATCCGTATTTTGCAGCTTCAAACGTGACTGCACTGAATACACTCGAGGTATGAATTAAAGAACGCCTTCGGTCACAATTTTTCGTGTTTTATTCAGTACACGATGCATTTAGGACTCTGTGGTTCCATCTTCAGGTGTAATTCGTCTTAAAACATGCTTTATTTGCTCTCTTGAATGAGTTGAAATGCATATTCCTGTCACGAAAAGGTTTGATGTGAAGTTACGAATTTCGTAAGTCAGACGCGGAAAATACGTGCGAAATAGTGGAAAAGATGAATAGTGTATACTTACCAAATAATCCAAGAAAAGCGTTTTCAACGTTTTAGTAACAGCATAAGTTTTTTTCCTCCATCGTTTTCAGGCATACCACTTTATTCAATTAACATGCTACTTGGTTAGAGGACGCAGTCGGTCTTCGTTTACTACCACGCATGGTACGCTGCCCTTGTCGCATTGACTCGTGAAAAACAAAATCTTCGTCGGGAAAGACATCAAGCGGGATAGGATGCAGGTGGCCCACATAATGTTTACGTAGTCCAGATCTGTCTCGGCTCCTTCGACTGCTACCCCACGTGCCCATTGGAATCTCTGCCACTGCATAATACTACTTCCACCAGCCTGCGTCCACTGCGCGTTGCATGTTTGGAGCGGTCGTCGCCTGGACAACGGCGTATTGGCATTCGACCATATAGCAGGCGCAACAATAAACTTGAGTACCACTATGTGCATTGAACAACATGCTCCTGAAACATCTCTGGCTGCCTGTACAAGCAACACTGTCAGATATACCACAGATCGCCGCTTGTTCAGCTTTACTAGCCAGCACGTGACGATGGGTAGGCGTCTAAAACATTGGCACGAACTCGTCCTTTAACAGTCCCTCAGTGACTGAGTAGATGACCATGACAGCAGCAGGCAGCGAGTCGACCAGCTTGGCAGCTTCCGAGATGTTCGATGGCAGAAGCCAAGTAAAAATTGTGATTTGTGAAACTCGCTTATTTCAGAGGATTTCCCCATTGTCTACAATGATTCCCAATTCGTCTATGTCACTCTTATATATTAGGTTGGTTCGTAAGTTTTTAGTGTGTTTGTTCTGCATATTGGTACTCTGGTGGCTATGGCCTTATTTATCGATAGTCAGTTCTTGTTTGTAGTCCACTGTTGCTATTTGAGTTTGCATGTAGGCTTTCTGCCATTTGGTGACAGTGAGTGGAGCTGTGAACGCTAGAAAATGGAGTGCCAAGTGGAGAAATCGAAACATTTGCGACATATTCTTCTATTTGAGAACAACAGATGGATGACAGGAACGGAGGCAGCCAGAAAAATTTGCGCCCTGTATGGGTATAATGAAACTGGACAGAGCACGGTAAGAAAATGCTTTTCTCGTTTTAAGGAGGACCTTTTAACATTAGTGACTGTCCACGCTGAGGAAGGCTTTCGCGGACTGATGAACATCGATTAAACTAATTAATCGACAATCATCCACTGTTATTATACCACAGTGCATGCTGTGGTGTCACCGTCAGACACCACACTTGCTAGGTGGTAGCCTTTAAATCGGCCGCGGTCCATTAGTATACGTCGGACCCGCGTGTCGCCACTGTCAGTGATTGCAGACTGAGCGCCACCACACGGCAGGTCTAGAGAGACTTACTAGCACTCGCCCCAGTTGTACAGCCGACTTAGCCAGAGATGGATCACTGACAACTAAGCTCTCATTTGCCCAGACGATCGTTAGCATAGCCTTCAGCTACGTCATTTGCTACGACCTAGCAAGGCGCCATAGCATTTGATATTGAGATTATAACATGTACCGTCAAGAGCGATGTACACCAATTGTGGATTAAAGTTAAGTATTATATCAACTACGTACTTTATTTGCTACTATTAATTCCCTTAACTGTTCCAGACCTCGCGCCAGTCAGCGTGTAATTAAACGCGTGCATTTCGGCCTCCTCTAGCAACACAGTGTTGGCTCTTCTGCCAACACTTCACATGCTCTAGGCCAAAGTCACAGAAATCAGCCGGGGGGGGGGGGGGGGGGGAAGGGGCATATGTGTATCTGTTTGGTCGTCATTCATTGGCTCGTAAGCAGTACCGACCGTTTCTACGCTGTATTATTACTGGTGACGAGAAATGCACTCTTTATGCTAAAATAAGCAAGAGAGAGGAATTGCTGAACACACAAAAAAGCAGCAACTCTTTGTACAGGGACCAACGCGCATCCACAGAAGATAACGTTCTCCATCTCGCAGAACAGAGACTGTGCGGTGCACCCCGAATTACTTCCGCAAGGTGTCACCATCACTGCTGAAATTTATTGCCAACAACTAAGAAATCTTGCAGACGCTGTCCAAGAAGAACGACGAGGAAGACTAGGTGAAGTGTTGCTACTCACGACAACGCCCTTCAGCAGTCTGCTAGACTGACAGAAAACGCTATACCAGAGTTGGTTTGGGAAGTCATTCTGACCCACCTTATTCACCTGATGTTACGCCCTCAGATTTTCACATTTTCGCTTTCTATCGCATAACATTCAAGGAATCGCCTTTCCAGACTCCCAACATGCCTCAACTACTCTTCGCCTCAAAACCACGCGATTCCTACAGTCGCGAAATCGAAACGCTACCCAAGCATTGGCAGACTGTTGTAAATAGTGAAGGAGAATATATTATTTATGACTAGTATCTGTTATGTATACCTGTTGTGCTTATTAGATTTATGGAAAGACGTGATGAATTATACATTCCGCACTGCCTCACGTGCCTGGACCGCCGCGAGGCGACATTTAGTCTCGCAATAGGTGGTGTCACAAGTGTTTTGCCTCATCAGTGTCTGTCATGACCGTAATTCAGGACATACCAGACTGTAGCAGACAAAGTTTTCGATTATGGAAATCCGAAACTCATATGTCATGTTGTTTGGCGCCCGTCATATCTCTCCAAGTGGTCTCACGTCTTCGCTGACTGCTAACAGTGGAAATAAAGGAATTGCATGAGTTTCTCAATCGATAGGTACGGTGTATGTTGCTAACATTTTGCACTGTGCGTACCTCCATGGACCCTTTAATTATGACAGCCCTTAAAGGAATTAACAATAGCCAAAACTGTGGTCTTATCATACTCGATTTTATGCCTGGTGCGTTTTGAACGCTGTAGCAGATGTTGCCGAGAGAGTTCGTAGATTTCCAAGTACCTTGTAAGAAGGTAGCTCATAACTCTTCCAAGTATTACGTTGTTCAGACGAGGCAACTGTAGTCCAAAAGTGGCTGTACGCTTATGCGTATAATAAAACCTACTTTTGTTGTTATTGTTGTTGTTGTTGTTGTTGTTGTTGTATTCACTTCGAAGACTGGTTTTATGCAGCTCTCCATGCTACTCTAACCTGTACGAGTCTGTTCATCTCCGAATTACTACTGCAATCGATATCCTTGCGCATCTACTTACTGGATTCATCTCTTTCTCTCCGTCTACGACTTCTACTCCCCACACATCCCTCCACTACTAAACTGGTGATCCCTTGATGTCTCAGAATGCGTCCTGTCGACCGATCCTTCCTTTTTGTCAAGTTATGCCACAAATGTCTGGTCTCCCGAATTCTAATCAGTATCTCTTCATTTTTAAGTGACTGACCCATCTAGTCTTCAACATTATTCTGTATTACAACATTTCGAAAGCTTGTGTTCTCTTTTTGTCTGAACTGTATAGCGTCCGTGTGTCACTTCCATACGGGGCTCCGGAAAAATCTTCCTGACATTTAAATCTATATTCAATGTTAACAAATTTCTCTTCTTCAGAAACGCATTTCTTGCCATTGGCAGCCTTCATTTTCCTCTTTACTTCGGCCTTCATAAGTTATTTTGCTGTCTCAATAGCAAAACTCATCTTCTACTTTAAGTGTCTGATTTCCTAATCTAATTCCCTTACCATCTAAAACTAAAACTAAACTCCGTCCGAACAGGTCTTGGCAGGCCCAACGGCACCGACCGGCCGCCGTGTCATCCTCAGTCAACAGGCGTTATTGGATGCGGATATGGAGGGATATGTGGTCAGCGCACCGCTCTCCCGGCCGTATGTCAGTTTACGAGAACGGAGCCGCTACTTCTCAATCAAGTAGCTCCTCAGTTTGCCTCACAAGGGCTGAGTGCACCCCACTTGCGATAGCGCTCGGCAGACCAGATGGTCACCCATCCAAGTGCCAGCCCAGCCCGACAGCTCATAACTTCGGTGAGCTGACGGGAACCGGTGTTACCTCTGCAGCAAGGCCGTTGGCATTTCCCTCACCATCACCTGACTCAGACTGATAACATTCCATATCGCCGTTTTGATTTTTTTGATATTCATCTTATATCCACCTTTCAATACACCGTCCATTCCGTTCAACAGTTCTTCCAGGTCCTTTACTGTCTGACAGAATTACAATGTAATCGGCAAACCTTAAAGTTTTTATTTACTCTTCCAGAGCTTTCATTCCTTTTCCAAACTTTCCTTTGGTTTCCTTTAATGCTTGTTCAGTGTACAGACTGAATAACATCCGGAACAGGCTACAACCGTATCCCAATCTCTTCTCAACCATTGCTTCCCTTTCAGGTCCATCGATTCTTACAACTGATTTCTGTGTTAAGTTGTAAATAGTTTTTCGCTCCCTGCATCTAACCCTTGCTACTTTCAGAATTTTAAAGACAGTATTCCAGTCAAGATTTTCAGTAACTTTCTCTAGGGCTACAAATGCTATAAACGTATGTTTGTCTCTCCTTAACTAGTCTTCTAAGATTAGTCATAGAGTCAGTATCGCCTCGTTTGCTCCCATTTCTCCGTATTCCAAACTGGTCTTCCCCGAGGTCGGCCTCTAGAGTTTTTCCATTCTTTCGTAAAGAATTCGTGTCCTTCTTGGCAGTTATAACTTACTAAACTGACACTTCGTTTATTTTCACACCTGTCAGAAGCATCTCTTCTTGCAAATGGAATTAGTACATTCTTCGTAACGTCTGAGGATATTTCACCTGTCTCATACAGCTTGCACGCCAGATGGAGGAGTTTTTCATGGCTGGCTCTCCCAAGGCTATCAGTAGTTCTGAAGGAGCGTCGTCTACCCCTGGGGAGTTATTTCGATTTAGATCCTTCAGAGCTCTGTCAAATTCTTCTTGCAGCCTCATACCTCCCATCTCACCTTCATCTACGCCCGCTTCCCTTTCTATAATATTTTTACTATTTCATCTCCATTGTAGTTATTATCTATATACTCCTTCCACCCTTCAACTTTACCTTCTTTCCTTAGGACTACTTTCCCATCTGAGCTCTTGATATCCATACAACTGTTTCTCTTTTCTCCAAGGGCCTCTTTAATTTTCCTGTAGACTTGCTTGTTTAATGAGACACTGTGTCAGAATTCTTTCGCAACAGGTGCTAAAGGTGAGTTAGCGTAAATTGTACTGTGTTTTGGCAAAAGAAGCGCAGTTAAATCAGTCACCAAGAGAAATGTAGCCGTTACTTGTAAATAGTGAAAAAGGTTAACGTTTCCCATAGTGAAACGTGCTTCTAAATCCTTGAATCTGTCTTCCTTCTATGCATTCCTGCATGGCCATATTGCAGTTCTTATCAATCTCACTTTTGAAACGTTTGTATTCACTTTCGCCTACTCCATTAGCTGTATTTTTAAGTTTCTTCCTTTCATCAACTTTTAATGAATAGAATTTAACTATTTTTTCCTATAATTGGTATTTTAGGAACACATGTTGTTTTTGTACAGAATCTGGAAACTTCAGTCTCCGATTGCCCGCAAAATCTGCTATCGTCACAAATAACGATAACGGGAGCTGTGTTTCACTTGCTACAGTTGATTACATTGATCGTGAACGACCAGAGGCGGCTTATCCTACTCTCCCCAGACAGCGTGGGTTCATCTTCTTTAAAGACTTTTCCGCGACGGGACTTCCCTAAAAGGTCCCACTTGCTGAGAATGATTTATTAGCCGCGCTTAAGGCAAACACGGGGCCACACAGACAGACTTCCATTACTAGCTGTCATCTCGAAAGGGAGCCAAGTGCATTAGCTCGAACGAGGGGAGAATTCTTGACGAGAGCTTGTCTCGTAGTGTTTGAAGACCGCCCTTCTTGACAGTTAGCTAATTTTCAAGGGGCCGACATCGCGGCTACAAAGTTCCGCGGGAAACGCCGCAACGGGAAACGTACGAACTTCATCTTTGTCTCTCCCGTCTGAGTGGACATAATCTTACTATAACATCGAAGATGTAAAGTATGTGGTATGTTGGGTGGATCAGGACTAAAATGTGAAAATTTAGAGCACTGTTTTTCATTGTTGGTAGCAATTGTAAAGTTTCGAGTTCTTTCTTTACCGTAATATTTAAGGAACAAAGTCAGGGTGCACTGCTTTTGTAATCAAATACGTAGGGAATGCATTAAAGATAAAAATTAAGTACTACAGGTCGATATGTATCTTTTTGAGTGAGGATTAATAGGGAAAGCCATTGAGGTGATTCGTGGCAGTGTTCTTCTTTTTATGGCCTTGTAGTGAACCTGCTAATTAAGGAGGTATACTGAGTCCCTCAGGACAGCTTTCGTACTTCTGAATGTCATTTTCTTGACTACACATCTACCACAAACAAACTTCCTTCCCTCAGCCACTCCTTTTCCCTTTCTTGGTGCTGACTCTAGCTTCCCAAATTTGACGCTTCGAGGTCACTCTACTCCACGCAACAAAATCCTCACATTGGATCTTCTTCCTCTGATTCTGAGGATGATGAATCTGGAAGCAGCCTTTGCCCCATTTTTTCAGCGCCCGTTTCTGATGTTACAATAATGGGTC
This sequence comes from Schistocerca piceifrons, assembly GCF_021461385.2. NCBI lineage: Eukaryota > Metazoa > Arthropoda > Insecta > Orthoptera > Acrididae > Schistocerca > Schistocerca piceifrons. Next base: position 241,489,550 of record NC_060143.1, read on the forward strand.
TTTGACTCGGCACAACAACATCTTTAGTAGTTTCGTTTGGTGTCATGCAACCAAGAAGAAAATCATCTTTAGAGGGATTATTTGCACTTAATGGATAAACTCCAACTGATCATAATACACTATCAGCAACAGCAGTTTGAATCAAGCTGCTTTGAATACCCTTCCAAAAGACAATTTGTTAATTTGCCTCCCCCCCCTCCTTGTTGTTTTCAACAAAAGTGTTACACTCGTCATCATAATATGCCTTCAGCGGCTTGAAAAATGACCTATCTAATGGCTGACGTTGATGAGTTGTATGGCTAGGTGGGCTAAACAAATCATGTGCACGTCGTTTTCCTCGCATAACTCCAATTCCTATAAGCTTTTATGGAAAGTATGTTCATTCACAAGTAAGAGACAGCTTCGAGGAACGCTATGAGGTTGGAAATGATGTATCCATTTCAAAAGGCATCTTCATGTATCCACTATTCGGAAAACTATCAGTATTCATAACAGCAAGAATGGTAGCAAGTTCAACCCCCACTTCCTGTTACAACAGCTACGAATAGACTGCTTTGCAAGTATTCGCTACAAATACCTTTTTGGTTTGGATTGTTATTCATCTGGCAGCATAATTCATCGTGTTATAGATCAATTTTGGGTTCTTAAACAAAATAAATTCTTCCATGTTCTTACCCCATAAAGTAAAATATTGCTCAACGTCATGCTTATTAAGGCCCTTGCAAGGATATGAACTACATTCATCCTTTCTGAATGGTATTTCACTATTGCGCTTACGAAAAACATTAAGCCAATCAACGCTTGCCACTTGATGTTGTTCCGAAAACCTATGTTCGATTCCATTTTACTCCGTAAACAAAAAAGGAGCTTTCCTTAAAATGTCAGAATTCAGTCGATACCGAAAAGCACACAACCTAAGTATTCTTTCTACTACCTGACTTTCTTGTTCAACCGTAAAGGTAGTTTGTCCATCCTCCTTCTTCAGCTGATTGTCATTATTTACAGACGACGGTGAAGACCTGAACCAGTCACCCCAAATAGCGCTACAACGTGACATGCCCTTGTCTTGGAGGAATGCAGTAATAGCTTTGCACACATCTTCAGTCCAAGCACATTCGTCATTATTCATCCGCGAGAGAATAGTAAATAATAAAACAGCAAAATATGTTGTTCCTATTTAGCTATAATTTAGTGTCCCTATTCACCCAAAAATTAGTGTTTTTATTAGAGGTTGGTGTCATTGAATTCATTTTCTATGGGCAGGAGAAGTACCATAACATCATTTCAGATCTCCAATTTAAAATCTACCACAAGACGAATACGAAATACGTAATTATACTAAATTAAAAGGAACAAAATGATTGAAATCAACTTTTTTGTGTTCCTATTGTCTTCAACAAATTGTATTTGTTGCGAGAAATTCAGAACGCGACACTAGACTGGTACTCTTTTACACGGTTTCCTGATACATCAAGTACAGACAATAATCTGGAGATGGCTGCGTCTTCTTAGATAGTTTATTTCTACTGAGGAATCAATATTCTAAAATTGTCCTAATTCTGCCACTTTCCCGATTCACCTGAACTTATCCTATAACTCAGAATCTGAAGAACGAATATCACCAGTAAGTATGATTTACCACTAAAGTATTTCTGCATATACACTTTGCATATCATTGCGAAGTGCTCGAAGAGAGTTGTTTTTACCCTACGATACGTAAGGGTTCTTCACTCTCCGAATACGACAGTAAGGTCTTCCAGTCCATCCTCTTCCGCCGTATCCACCACCAATTAACTCAACACCACTTGCTCTCTCTTACCCAATGTGACTTACAGCACTCCTTTCCCGCTGACGACCGGCTCCTTATCCTTACCCGTCTCCTCTCCCTCCAACTACACTCCCGTCAGTCTGCTATTTTTTTTTACGTGGACCTACAGAACGCCCATGACCCTGTATGGAATCCTCGGCTCCTTTTCAAGCTCCAGACCTACCCCCATCCTGTCAACTTCATCCGTCTCGTGGCCTCTTTCCTCTCCCACCGTCCTTCTTGTTCCACCATTCATAATACCAATTCCTGTATCGTCCACCCTAATGCAGGTGTCCCCAGGGCTCCATCCTTTCTCCTCACCCATATCTCTTGTACACCGCTGATATGCCCAAACCTGCTCCACCCATCCATCTCCAATATGCTGAAGACACCGCCTTCCTTGCCCTCTACCCTACCTTTCAACAGTCCCAGCGCTCACTCCGATCCCACCTAAACCAGTTTACCCCTGGTGCAACCAGTGGCTCCTTCGAATCAATCCTTCCAAAACCCATGCAATCGTTGTAGGATGTACCACCCCCTCCTTTCGGCTCCAGGACTCCCAACTCGGCGTCTATGACTGCCCTATGCAACTTACCCCCACCTTGAAATATCTTGGCCTCACCCTTTGACCATAACCTCACCTGGACTCCTCATATCCTTACCATCCAACACAAAGTCTCCGTCTCTTTAAATAACCGTCTGGCCGTACATGGAAATTGCATCCTTCGATCATCCTTTATACCTACCAATCGTTGATCTGTCCCATCCATTGTCGCCTGGGTCTCTGCCCCTCCCAAATTCTACAAAGCCCTCCAAATCCCTGAAAGCCACGCTTTCTACCTCGCTTGCGGTATCAGTCTAAAGGTATGTGATATGGGAGAATTTTTTAATTCTTAGAGTCTTCTTATGTTGTGCAGTCTTTTTATCAATATTCAGAGTCTAATTTCTCAAAAACGATTTTCTTTAAATTGAAACCCATCTCCATGATTCACAGTAAAATTTTTAATTTTTATCGTGGGTGCATTCACCTTACGCCACACGAAGCTACAGACTGCTTCTGACAAAAATAATTGTATTTGCTTTCGAGAAAGTCAGTAACACAGACGCAAAAGCAGCGTGCTGAGCAAGGGTTAAGTCGCTTTCATTTCAGGACAGATCTCACCTTGCGTTCGTGTGCAGTCAGGATTGTCAGGTGGTGTGCTATCAAGGACAGTAATTTTCTGTGAACGCTGTCGATATTCTCAAGTACATTCTTCCGAGTAGAGCAGTAATTTATTTTTGTGGACATTCTTAATCTAACACTCCATTTCATATTACGCATCGTTCAAAATGTGCTTCGGTACTTCTGTTTTTATTGAACACACAATTAGTTTTTTGGCGGTTAATTAGATTCATTTTCTTTATTTAAAATTTTGTATTTCATTAAGTTTAACGTTTTATTTCACGACACGTTTCACATACACAACACAGGGCCAAATAACACTCATTGTTGCTCAGCAACTGAATCCGTTATCTAAAGTACATGTTGCCTGAGGAGAAAGCTTTTGAAATAAATGTACTAAGGTTTCTCTTATATAGAAAACATTTTATAGAAAGCTGATAATTGTATCATTCGTGTGAAATCTGCTATTTCTTCTGATGCTATTCGTTATTATTATTGTATAGCGTGACTAGGAGTCCTACAGTAGTCTCCTGGGGCAGACCGGATATTTTTCCAGTGTCTGTACATGGCTCTTCATCCATGATAACGCTCTGCGGACAATTAATTTTCAGTCCGTTCACAAAACTGTTTCCACATCCCACATGAACGAATTTTTTTCGGAAAGCATCGATACGATAGTGAATCAAGAGCTTTGCAGAAGAGCCTGAACGTGTGTGAAGGACGCCAGGTACATTTTCTAAGATCGGTATTTTCGTAAATCCTGCTTACCGTTCTCAAGGGAAACGTTAATCTTTCTGGGTAGGTCGCTATGTTGGGACTCACAATATCTACTGCTTACTTCGAAAGTAACTTGTGTTTGAAATCACAACATGTACTGTTTGCCTCAAAAGAACATTTTTCGTAGGGAAACACAATAACACGAAGCGGGAAATCGTGATAAAGGCTTTTAAAACTCTGCTTTTCTACTCGACAAGCAATCTCTACAACTTAAGATAGCTTTCATCTGTCTCCTTGTGCTTGGCAAATATTTTTGCCCGTTTTAATGGCAGAAAAGTTCACAGGAATCATATGCTTCGGTACGGCGGTTTCATTTTCCACGTAGGCTTATATGAACCAGTCTGATAGTAAACTTGATAATACAAATGTGGTTATCCAACATAGTTAATAAGAAACGTTTTACATAATCCTGCTTGAGTATGACAATACCAGTTTAAGAAATAAAGCGTGTCACATATTTTGGGAACTAGACTGTAAGCTGAGTATTTTCACGTAAGGACCCAAGAGTCATAGATGGATATTTTAGGCAATACGAGGTCTTTAAAGAGCAATGAGCGCGAGTTAGTATTCTGTGACATATTACTAATGCACATAAATTCCTTATAAGAACTGCAACAGTATAATGCTAATCAATATAATGTCCGTACTTGATCTTTTCTTTATTTTGTAATCATGAATTTAAATATTTGCGGTAGAAATGGCACATTACGACACTCCATTCGTATTAGGTAGGAATAACCCAAGGAAATTTGTGAGGGATGAAGAAGACCAACCGTGATTCCACGGCCATATTACAAAGCTACTCTCGGAGAAAAGAGAACACCAACGCAGATTTAAATGTAAGCAAAACCTCATAAACAAACAAAAACTCAACGAATCTAAAATTAGCGTAAGGAGAAACATTCGTGATCATGTCGAAAGTAATGTATTTAGCGATCTGACAAATTCTTAAAACGTTTTGGTCACGTGTTAGATCGGTCCACGAATTAGCGCTATCAGTTCAGACTCAAAAAAAGGCGATTAGATCTGACGTGTTACGTATGTGATCCTACATAGAATATGCGAAAAGACATTGTTCCTGTTCTAGTAGCAGTCTACCAAAGGTTGCTATAATAAAGCAAAGCGTTCCCAGTGACCGTAAAAATGCTCGTGTAATTCCAGTTTTCTAGAAGAATTGTCGAACACACATGCAAAACTAGAAGCTTCTATCGCTGACTTTATTGTGTTATAAAATTTTGGAAGACTTCCTAGGCTCGCGTATTACAACACAGGTGGTGACCGAAAATCTCTTCCGTAGCAAACAACATCGGTTCCGCAATTAACTGTCGTGTGAAACCCAACTCGTTCTTTTCGACCAGCGGACACAGAAAACAGCAGATACCGGCGCCGAGGTTGGTGCCGCTTTCCTTGATCTCAGAAGTCATTCGATAAAATTCCGGTAAGTTGTCTAATGAACAAATTACAAGCATAAGGAATATCAGACCTACTTTGGCACAAGTTTGAAGCGTTCATATCAACCGGAACGCAGCATGTCATTATTAACGAATGCTTTCCACAACGTATGTAAATGATTTAGTGGCTAATGCCGGAAGTAGCACTATGTTTTTCACGAATGATGCTGTTGTGTACAGAGAAGTCGCAACCCTACAATATTATTGCAAAATCTAGGAAGACCTGTAGAGGATCGACATTAGTACAGGAAATGGCAGTTGACTTTCATCATGAATAATTGTAATGTACTACACATGAATAGGCAAAGACTTACTGCTGTACGGTTACAGAATTACACAAAAATATCTTTACGCTGACATGTCCATTAACAATACACGTTCGGCGCAATTTAAAATTAAAAAAATATAGAAAAAATTTTAGCTATGGCAGATATCAAGCTGATCGGAAGAATCTTCGGGAAATGCATTCCGCCGATGAAGAACACTGATTACAAAGCCCTCGTTCAGCCAGTACTAGATTATTCCTCGCTAGTCTTAGATCTATACGAGATATGAATGATGGAGCGACGAGAGCTCGAGAGAAGAACAGCGAGAATCCCCAAACCATAGAAAAATAAGTGAAAAATATACCTATTCAAAAAAGCAGATATAAATTCACTTCACGCCTTCCTGAGAGACAATCTCCACTCATTCCAAATTAATAGTATATATTGTAGACCAGATGTGGCTTAAGATCAAAGAAATGGTATCGGCTGCAATTAAGAGGTTTATACCAAATAAACTAACAAACGACGGAGCTGATCCTCCTTGGTACACAAAACGGGTTAGAACACAGTTGCGGAAACAACGAAACAAATATACCAAATTTAAACAGACGCAAAAATCCCCAAGATTGGCGATCCTTTACAGAAGCTCGAAACTTAGCGTGGAGTTCAATGCAAGATGCCTATAACAGTTTCCATAACGAAACTTTGTCCCGAAATCTGGCAGAAAATCCGAGGAGATTCTGGTCGCATGTAAAGTATGTTTGCGAAAAGAAACAATCAATGCCTTCTCTGCGCGATAACAATGAAGATACTATCGAAGACAGTGCTGCCAAAGCAGATTTACTAAACACAGCCTTCCTAAATGCCTTCACAAAAGAAGATGAAGTAAATATTCCAGAATTCGAATCGAGAACAGCTGCCAAGATGAGTAACGTAGAAGCAAATATCCTCGGATTAGTGAAGCAACTCAAATCACTTAATAAAAGCAAGTCTTCTGGTCCAGGCCGTATACCAATTAGATTACTTTCGGAGTATGCTGATGCATTAATTCCATACTTAACAATCGTATACAACCGTCCGCTTGACGAAAGATCCCTACCCAAAGACTGGAAAGTTGCACAGGTCACACCAATAATCAAGAATGGTAGTAGCAGTTATCCATTAAATTACAGGCCCGTATCGTTAAAGTCGATATGCAGCAGCATTTTAGAACGTGTATTGTGTTCGAACATTATGAATTACCTCGAAGAGAACTGTCTATTGATAGACAGTCAACATGGGTTTAGAAAACATCGTTTATGTGAAACACAACTAGCTCTTTATTCACATGAAGTGCTGACTGCTGTTGACAAGGGATTTCAGATCGATTCCGTATTCCTGGATTTCCGGAAGGCTTTTGGCACTGTACCACACAAGCGGCTCGTAGTAAAATTGCGTGCTTACGGAATATCGTCTGAGTTATGTGACTGGATTTGCGATTTCCTGTCAGAGAGGTCACAGTTCGTTGCAATTGACGGAATGTCATCGAGTAAAACAGAAGTGATTTCAGGCGTTCCCCAAGGTAGTTTTATAGGCCCCTTTCTGTCCCTTATCTATATGAACGATTTGAGAGACAATATGAGCAGCCAACTTCGGTTGTTTGCAGATGACGCTGTCGTTTAGCGACTAAAAAATACGTCAGAAGTTCAAAACAAACTGCCAAACGATTTAGAAAAATATCTGAATGGTGCGAAAAGTGGCAGTTGACGCCAGATAACGAAAAGTGTGAGGTCATCCACATGAGTGCTAAAAGGAACTCAAACTTCGGTTACACGATGAATCAGTCTAATCTAAAAGCCGTAAATTCAACTAAATACCTAGGTATTACAATTACAAACAACCTAAATTGGAAAGAACACACAGAAAATGTTGTGGGGAAGTCTAAACAAAGGCTGCGTTTTATTGGCAGAACCCTTGGAAAATGTAACAGACGTACTAAGGAGACTGCCTACACTACGCTTGTCCGTCCTCTTTCACAATACTGCTGCTCGGTGTGGGATCCTTACCAGGTAGAACTGACGGAGTACATAGAAAAAGTTCAAAGAATGGCAGCACGTTTTGTATTATCGCGAAATATGGGGGAGAGTGTCACAGAAATGATACAGGATTTTGGCTGGAAATCATTAAAAGAAAGGCGTTTTTCGTTGCGACGGAACCTTCTCACGAAATTCCAATCAGCAGCTTTCCCCTCCGAATGCGAATATATTTTGTTGACACCGACCTACATACGGCGGAACGATCACCACGATAAAATAAGGGAAATCAGAGCTCGTACGGAAAGATATAGGTGTTCATTCTTTCCGCGCGGTATACGAGATTAGAATAATAGAGAATTGTGAAGGTGCTTCGATGAACCCTCTGCCAGGCACCTGAATTTCGTTTGCAGAGTATCCATGTAGATGTAGAGTTGCGCTAGAGTCAAAGCGTCACAGAGACTCTCATGCAACTCCTATGGATCATACTTTAGAAACCACCGAGAGTGCACGGCCCTGGAAGAAGCTACCACAATATCGATTCATCATACATATATCAAACTAAAGAGCCATGAAGGTTACGTTTGAGGCATTCGAGCTCACACGGTAGCTGACCAACAATTGTTCTTCCCGCAGACCATTTTGACGGGAACAGAAACTGGCTGCAGTGACGGTGTTACAAAATGTACCCTCCGCCATACACCAAGAGGTGCTACGTTCGGTAGAGATGTAGTGTAGACTATGCCAGCTGGCAAACACTAGGTCACACTATTGAATATTTGACGCAGAAAGCATAAAAAGAACGACTAGTCGTGTATATTCACCTGATTAGCGCCCCCCGTTATGTCAAACAAAAAAATACATCAACAGTGATTTTCACCACTTGAAGAACTTGTTGAACCTCTCCAAAAACCGTGTACTTTTGGCATCAACATATACGGGGGAAAATGTTTCTAGGATTTGTAATAGCTCATGCTCAAGTGTATAAAGCTGAATATTTTGAAAAATAACAACAGATCTGTACTACTTTTTTCAAAACAAGTTAAAAAGAAAGAAGTTCTCAAGCCGCCAAGTCACGAAGAAGCACTGTTACTCTATAATACGGTTAGACCCAGAATATGAGGCAGTCACTGAAATGTACCCATAATAATATGATGATCGGCAGTGTAAATAAAGAGGCATACATTTAGCCTCTACTTTTACATGATAGTATAAAAAACACAAAACTACAAACACATAATGGCAGTGTAAAGAGCAACACAAAAATATTTATTAAACTATGTATTACTGTATCAAATGTAGAGTGTTCACAAGTAAAACCTAAATGAAATTACATCTGTAAACCATCACTTTCTGGACTATATCGACTACACTTCCAAATCCACAGCATTGAACACAAGTGGCAGAATCTGCAAAAGTTTTCCTCTCTTGAAGTGGAAAGGCGTTTACAAAAGGCAAATCCTTAGAAACTCCAGAAATTTTTTGGTTAAGTTCAGGTTCAACCGGTATAATTTATATAAAGCTGAAGGGATAAGTTAAAACCGAAAATGAAGACTACTAAAATTTAAAAATAAACAAAGAAGTAATATCGACAATAGTACATAATACGTCGCAGAGCCAGACACTAAACTGGTGCGACGAATTTCTGTACAGAAGGAATGGAGTGTTCCATCTGTCCGTAAAGTCATTGACGAAGTGTCGTCCTGGGGGAAATCCTTCTCCTGACCAGTGGTCACAGAGTGGATCATTTAGAATGTACCAGTCTGTGTACACTTGGGGTCAGTAGGTTCGCTCCTAAAAGCCCTGTGTCGTATATTGATATTCATGGCATACTCTACACATTACTTAAGTAATGACAAATGTAATGTTACGGCTTAAACCACTTTAACCGTTATCCGTGAAGATGGTCCTTGACTAAAACCTGTCGGTATTTGCGTTTCAAATAAAAGCAGCTGATGGTCAAACATGCATTTTATACATTTAGAATAGTCCTTATAAATAACTACATTCCCATGAGAGATGGCAGAATCAAAATTGCGATAATAATGGTCCACGGTCTGCATGAAGGTCATTTCTGACCGCCATTTTCTAGAATAAGAATGTTCTTGCGTAATACATAGAGTCGCCGCAAAATGTGGTGGAGGTAAACGTAAGTTTTGCTCCTCGAAAATGTCAGTTTAGAGCGAGTACCAGTAATTACAAAACAGTATTCAGTATTATCTTCGTTCACACTATTAATTAAATACAGCCATCCTTAATTAATGTCCAAAGAAAGGGATTTTCATTTGTATGTACTATACTATCCACGGATTACCAGAATTGGAATTTATTTCCTGACCCACTGTCTTATTTATCGAGAGCAATTTAATTTAGATTATATTAGAACAAATAAGCCCTCGGTCACAAATATTAAGTCAGAATTGACCAGGTTTAGACGTTACTATGAGCGTCGTCTTCAGAATTAAACTACATGTTCTAAAACATATTAGGTATATAATACATTAATAAAATTAAAGTTTGTACTGGCTAGAAGGAGATGCAGTACTTACAAGTCATATTTAATAAATATATATATGTAAGTCAGAAAGGCGACGTCATGCATAGTTGTAAATAAGATGTCGAGCCGCTAAGGGCTGCTCGTACTTGAGTGGACAAGGGTTGCAACAAGATTGAGGTGCCCACGTTAGAAAGTGTGGGGAAGTAAACATGGTGTTGCTACGAGCGCCATCTAGTAGCCGCAGAAACAACTAGGCTACTGTTCATTCAAAATTAGTCACATGAAATTATGATGCAGCTGATTCAGGCATAACGTAAGTACTAATAATAATAGGATGAAGTTACATATTTATCTGCTTTAAACAGAGATACATTTTGTAACGTAAAAAAACGTCAGTTATGACATACGAGAAAACAGCAAAGATGTAACAACTATGCATGACGTCGCCTTTCCGGCTTACATGTTATATCTAAATGTGACTTGTAAGTACTGCATCTCTTGCTAGTCAGTACAAACTTTATTTTTATTAATGTATCGTATATCTAATATGTTTTAGAACAGTTAGTTTAATTCTGAAGACGACGCTCATAATAGGGTCGAAACCTGGTCGACTTTGACTTAATATTTGTGACCGAGGTCTTATTTGTTCTAATATAATTCTGACACGGTCACTGAACCTTAGCAGCTATGTTGAAAGTTTTACTTAATGTAGATTGTTATCGTCAGGGAACTGTAAAGTGTGTATGGCTCCTAAATTAATTTACTGTCCTATGCCAAATTCGTTCTGCGTTTTCTCATTGCATCAAAACGCACAAAAACTGGATGGCTCAGTGTTTATGACATTGTTCTACGCAGAGGATATCAGTAGATCACTATACCAATTTCTTTTGAATCTACTGATTTTCCTGCCAGCTATCTGTCACTAGCGATTCATCTCTGATATGCAGTCCGGACAAATAACACCGCAATTAAACTGTGATTATCTACCACGTAATTTGCGAAACAATTATTGAGCAAAACCGGGTTCTCAGTTTGTGGTGCCACAACACAAATAACGCAGTTACTGAAAATCAAAAACAACACTTATGTTTGTACCACCATCAAATGTAACTTGAAACAACCTGTAAAAATAGATAAATAAATATAAATAAATAAATAAATATACTCCTCAAAATTGTCAGTTTCCTGTTTAGTACACTGTATCAGTTAATAATTTGACGGCTGATCCAAGTTATTTATGAGAATGACATCTTACGTTGAACAGTTCACGGTGGATTTAGGTGTTGATCATTACGAAAATGATATAATTAAGTTTTTGTTGTTTCCTGGTAAGAGTCATAATAAAAATATTCCACCCTATCAACACTTGGCGTTGATTGCTTCGCCATCATATGAAAACGGATCGGCCGCTATTTCATGGTGACATGTTAAACTTACTCAGTGTTTTATCTATATATCGAAACATAAAGCAATCGCGTGAATCTGTTTGTGTGTGTGTGTGTCTGTGTTCCTCTCTTCCTTGCTAGCACTCAGAGTGTTCAAATCTTCGTGAAATCTTAAAATCTTATGGGACTTAACAGCAAAGGTCATCAGTCCCTAAGCTTACGCACTGCTTAACCTAAATTATCCTGAGGACAAACACACACACACACACACCCATGCCCGAGGGAGGACTCGAACCTCAGCCGGGATCAGCCGCACAGTCCATGACCGCAGCGCCTGAGACCGCTCGGCTAATCCCGCGCGGCCTTGCTACCACTAAAACTAATTTTTTCTGACGTTGACAGTTACATTCTTTTGATGTGTAGCTCTTACAAATTCTTTCGTTGTATTAGATATGTCAGATGAACAATAAATGAAACAGAATTAACAAACAGAAATATGCCAAAAGGATTCGACTCATTATCCTCTTCGATCTTCGGTGTCGTTCCGTTACATCACTTCGTATGATCGACGATGTTTCTTCCTTGTGTAGCATCCACCTGCGTAGCTGAGTGGTAACGTGCTTGCCTACTGTTGTATCCTAGCCAGTACTGCCACGCGAGCCCGCTGCCAAAAGGTTGGCAGCATCAAAGTTTGGACGCCGTCCGCATAAGCAGCGCCAGCGAGAGAGGAAATCGCCGCAAGTCTGCGCGCGCCACCGCTGGCTTCTGGCTTCTTAAGCGCTGGAGTCGCGAGCGCTAGGACAGTTCTGTATTCGCCGCTCAGTTGTGTACTCGCCACCGAATTGTGTACTTGCGAGTCAGTTGTGTGTTCATCGCAGCAGAGTTGTTGTTTGTCGTCAGCCGACGCTGACCTAGCCGCTCCGACTTGAACTAGACAGATTTCCGTAGACACGGAGTTCACGACCTTGTTTCTGTATCTTCTTTAATAAAGATAAGTACCGACTTTTATTTAATCAGAGTGTTTGGGGTTTCATCTTTCTGTTTACTGTTCCAGCGGACCGGTCGGCCCGCTATTAAAAGTGTGGCGGTGACTTCGTAAGCCATTTCTACAGCCAAGTGTTTGTCGCTACGAACACCGCCACAAAACTGGCGACGAGGTCTTCCGAACTCGTGTGCATGGCTGGTTCACCTTGTTCTTGTTATACTAATTATAGAGATAAAATTTTGGGGGCTGGTTTAATTTGTGTTCACTATGTCTGCCGAATTACAACAGTTGATCTTGTTACAGAGTCAGCAAATACAAAGTCTGGTGGAAGCAATCGCCAAACAAGCGGCTAATCCTGCAACACAAAAGGAACAAGCACAGGCAGCACCACCGTTCCGGGCTTTTGATGAATCCAGAGATGAATGGCGAGAATATTTCGCGCAGTTGCAGGCGCACATGACAGTCTAAAAAATAACAGGTACTGAGTGGCAGCTTTATTTAATTTCCACTGCAGGCGTGGAAGTCTATCGACTACTTTGTAAGTTGTTCCCGGAATCCCAGCCAGAAGCTTTAGACTATGACGTTGTTGTTAACAAGCTTGCTGAGTATTTCGAGTCGCGAGTTCATGTGGCAGCAGCCCGATTCAAGTTCTTCAGATTAAAGAAACTGCCACATCAATCTAATAAACAGTGGTTAACAGATTTACGGGGCCTCACCCGTCAGTGCCGATTTAATTGTGTGTGTGTGGAGCTTCCTACAGTGATGTCATGTTACGAGACGCTATTACGCAAAACATTGCAGATTCTCGTATTCGTGCTGCTATCTTAAAGTTGCCTGACCCGTCATTAGAGATTGTGATGAACATCATTGAAGCCCAAGATACTTTTGACTATGCTGAGTGTGAGTTGGATCAGCCATGTATTTCTCAAATTGCCTGTGCTAAGCAAGTTCTGTCACGCCCGCGGCCCCACCGGCAGAGTCAGACTGTAAACACTAGCCGGCCGCGTCATGTTAAACACATTCGTCAGCCGCGTGTGCAAAATGGTAGAGTTACGTCTTGCCCTAAGTGTGTTCTTGCTCATCCTCGTGAACGTTGCCCGTTAAGAAACGCGGTTTGTCACTTTTGTCAAAGGAAAGGACACATCCAGACTGTTTGTTTGCGTAAACGCAAGAACAATTCTAGTGCTGCCCAGCCCATGGATATTCATGTTCTTCAAAGCCAGCCCGCCCAGAAGGTCGCGTTTAAAGACTCTTCCACGGTTCGTGTGGGTAATAAACTTGTTCGCAATCAGCCACCCACCCAGCCCTCTGCTATGCGACCCAAGCGTAATTCAAACGCTGTAAACAGTAATGTACAGACTGCAAGTGAAGCGGGAGTTGTTGTTCCACCCGCCCAACCCACGAGTTGTCGTAAGCAGCGAACACGCGCTAAACGCGCTGATTTTGTGTCTTCCGCCTCCACTGCACCGATACAGAGACAGTGTAATAAACTATTTGTGAAGCTACGCATCCAGGATAAGACCTTCAATTTTCAATTAGACACTTGTGCGTCTGTGACTCTCATAAATAGTGCTACGTATGCGGCTATCGGCCGCCCTAAACTTTCAGCGGCAAAACATTCTTTGGCGACTTACAGTGGCGAACAAATTCCTGTGTTGGGTGTATGTAGCGTGCCAGCCACATTCCGTGGCAATACAAAAACAGTTTCATTCACAGTGCTCCGCGCTACAGACAGTGTAAACATTTTCGGATTAGACTGTTTTGACTTGTTTGGCCTGTCTATCCAAGACAATGTGTTGCAAATTAATTCTGTTGTTGTTCCTCAAGACAGCATAACCGATTTGTGTAAACGATACAGTGACATATTTAAAGACGAACTAAGTTGTGCTGCGAACTTTGCCGCTCATATTACGTTAAAAGATAATGCTCAGCCTCGATTTTGTCGTGCTCGTACAGTGCCTCACGCCCTCCGGGCACCTGTAGAAGATGAACTTCGTCGTTGGCAAAACAACGGTGTTATTCAACCCGTTTCAGTGAGCCAGTGGGCTTCTCCCTTAGTTATTATAAAGAAACCGTCTGGCAAGTTACGTTTGTGTGCTGATTTTAAGTCGACAGTTAATCCTCAGACTGTCATTGATTCTTTTCCTTTGCCTCGACCGGACGAGCTGATGGATAAGTTAGGGGAAGCTCGTTTCTTTTCCAAAATTGATCTCCGTGAAGCATATTTGCAATTGCCCCTCGACGAGCAATCACAACAGTATTTTGTCATAAACACGTCGTTTGGGTTGTTCCGTTTTCTGCGTTTGCCTTTTGGTTGTGCGTCAGCTCCAGCTGTTTTTCAGCGTTTTTTGTCACAACTTCTGGCTAATGTGCCATCGTGTTGCAACTATTTAGACGATATTGTTGTGTCCGGTCGGACGCCTGCTGAACATTTCCGTAATTTGGAGTGTTTGTTTAAAGTGTTGTCTCAGGCAGGCCTACGTTGCAACATCGATAAATGTTCATTTTTCCTTACGGAGCTGGAGTATCTGGGACATGTTATTAATGCTCAAGGCATTCATCCCTCCCAGTCACATTTAGCAGCTATTCGTGATTTGCCCGCCCCTCGCAATCTGCATGAATTGCAAGCAGTTCTTGGCAAATTGACGTATTATATTAGGTTTATACCTAATGCATCACAGATTGCTGCACCGTTGCATCGTCTCCGCCGTAAGAATGTTCCGTTTGTGTGGTCAGCTGATTGCCAATCAGCCTTTCAGCAGCTTAAAGAGGCTTTATTGAATGATCGTTGTCTGGTCCATTACGACCCTAACAAGCCTCTGGTGTTAGCTTGTGATTCCTCTTCTTTCGGCCTCGGTGCTGTGTTGTCTCACCGAGTCGGTAACACCGAACGTCCTATTGCGTTCGCATCTAAATTGCTCAACAAAGCTCAGTGTAATTATAGCCAATTGGACAAGGAAGCGTTGGCTATTGTGTTCGGTGTCACAAAATTCCATCACTACCTCTATGGTAGACCATTCTATTTAGTAACAGATCACAAGCCCCTGACGTCACTGTTTCATCCGTCTAAACCAGTTCCTCAGCGGACAGCTCAAAGACTACAACGTTGGGCTCTTTTGTTATCACAGTACCAGTATGAGATACTGTACCGCCCTACAGCTCAGCATGCAAACGCTGACGCGCTTTCTAGATTGCCGATTGCTGCGGATGATGTCTTCGATTCCTCTGACGACTCTTGCCATCAGATTGACGCCGATGAGCATCAATCCCTCCGGGATTTTCCGATTGATTATCGTCAGGTGGCACGTGAGACAGCTACGGATCCTCATCTGAGTTTACTATTACGTTTTGTTCAACGTGGTTGGCCGTCCAAGGCAAAGGACATATCTGATCCTGTGGTTCGTCGCTATTATCCGCAACGTCATCTGTTGTCTGTTTCGCACGTAGTTTTGCTGTTACGCACCGAGAATGACCAGCTTCGTGTAGTGGTTCCCCAAGTGCTCCAATCCAAGGTCCTCGACTTGTTGCATCAAGGTCATAGGGGAGTGGTCCGCACCAAGCAGCTTGCCCGCCTTCATTGTACATGGATCGGCATTGATAAGCAGATTACGCAGCAGATGTCTACAGATTGTTCGACGTGTGCCGAACACCAAGCTGCTCCGCCTCAACGCTATTTTGAGTGGGCACGCCCTGCCGGTCCCTGGCAGCGAGTTCATATTGATTTCGCTGGTCCATATTGGAATTCTCGTTGGCTCATCGTGATAGATGCATTTAGTAATTTTCCGTTTGTTGTGCCCATGCAGTCTACAACGTCTGCACAAACTATACAGGCGTTGACTTCAATTTTTTGTATTGAGGGTCTTCCAGAAGTTTTAGTGTCTGACAATGGTCCACAATTTACCTCTGCTGAATTTGAAAGTTTTTGTTCTGCCAATGGCATTCGCCATGTTCTTACTCCGCCGTTCCACCCTCAATCGAATGGTGCAGCGGAACGTTTTGTACGCACATTCAAGGATCATATGGACCGCCTTCGTGCTACGCACTCTCGTCAGCAGGCCCTCATCACGCTCCTGTCGTCGTACCGGACCACACCACGCGACGGCCCTTCGCCTGCGGAGCTTCTCCACGGCCGTCGTCATCGCACCCTACTACGGTTGTTGCACCCCCCGGATCGACCCGCCGCTTCTGAGCATCGCACGCGTTTTCAGCGCAACGACGCCGTTTTTTTTCAGAGTTTATCACGGTCGCCGTCGTTGGGAACGTGGTACCGTGATACGTGTCCAGGGTCGAGATTTTTATACTGTTCAAGGTGCTACTGGGGTGCACAGGAGGCATCAGAACCAGTTGCGCCGCGCTGGCCGCCCGGATTCTGCCGCTCGTTCTTTGTCCACAGATTTGGTCCGCGGCGGGTTCCAGCCGCGCCTTCCGACTTCGCTGCCGCCCCCGGGGCAGCAGCAGCAGCCGTCGCCGCTACCACGCCGACAGCCCGTCCCGTTGATGCCTCCCGCGCAGCTTCCTCCGGGAGCGCCCCAGGTGGTCGCTCCGGCGCCTGCTGTCCCTCTTCAGTCGCCACCGCCTTCGGAGCTGATGGACGTCGACCCCTCAGCCGTCCCAAGCGGTGGCTGTGCAGCCTGTCCTGCAGCCGCTTACCTTGGGCACCCCCAAGGAGTCTGACACCGCAGCGCCTTGTCCGGCGCCCACTCAGCAGCCGTCGACGCAGCGTCAGGAGACGCTGCCTCTCTTCGTGGGTCCCGACGCCCCGTCGCGTCCAGTACCAGAAGCTGCGCCCGTGGTCACAGGCGTGCACCCTGACCTCGGTTTTCAGTCGGTGTTTCCCGGGGCCCCGCGCAGCCAATGCTGGGGTGCGGACCGGGGACTGCCACCGACAACAGTCTCCGCCCCGGTCTCTTCTGCTACGCCTGCGGCCGGACCCCTCCCCCGCCGTCGACGCTCGCCACGTCATTATTCAACGACGGTGCGGCGATTTGGGGGGGAGGAGTGTTGTATCCTAGCCAGTACTGCCACCCGAGCCCGCTGCCAAAAGGTTGGCAGCATCAAAGTTCGGACGCCGTCCGCATAAGCAGCGCCAGCGAGAGAGGAAATCGCCGCAAGTCTGCGCGCGCCACCGCTGGCTTCTGGCTTCTTAAGCGCTGGAGTCGCGAGCACTAGGACAGTTCTGTATTCGCCGCTCAGTTGTGTACTCGCCACCGAATTGTGTACTTGCTAGTCAGTTGTGTGTTCATCGCAGCAGAGTTGTTGTTTGTCGTCAGCCGACGCTGACCTAGCCGCTCCGACTTGAACTAGACAGATTTCCGTAGACACGGACTTCACGACCTTGTTTCTGTATCTTCTTTAATAAAGATAAGTACCGACTTTTATTTAATCAGTGTTTGGGGTTTCATCTTTCTGTTTACTGTTCCAGCGAACCGGTCGGCCCGCTATTAAAAGTGTGGCGGTGACTTCGTAAGCCATTTCTACAGCCAAGTGTTTGTCGCTACGAACACCGCCACAAAACCTACCATGTAGCGATCCTGGGTTCGATTCCCGACATGTTTGGAGATTTTCTCCACTTGTGGTCTGAGTGTTGTGTTGTACTCGTCATTATTTCATTGTCATCACCGGCATACAAGTCGCCCAGTGTGGTGTCGAGTGAAATTAGACTCGCAGTTAGCGGCCGTACTTCCCCGGATGAGGGATGAGGCCTCTCGGCCAACAATACAACACGCTCATTTAATTTCTTTCCTTGTTTAGTAATAAGCTCGTTTCCTCTTATTCTGTTATGTATAGGCTTACTACAGTGAAAACAATAGCAAGGCGTTCGGCATGCAGCTTAGTGGTCGTGTTTTCGTTTTCTTATGTGGAGACATTGCTACCACTTAAACTTCCAGTGATACGTACGTGTTACATGTGGTGATTGATGAAAGGAGAAAATTTTAAAATGGGGTAAACGAAGTAGGTGAAAGGGAATAAAAACGTGTGGCTGAAAGTAGCCAGACGAAATGCGTTTGACAGCGATCATGAATGTTCAACATGAATCAGAGC
Source organism: Schistocerca piceifrons (assembly GCF_021461385.2). Lineage (NCBI taxonomy): Eukaryota > Metazoa > Arthropoda > Insecta > Orthoptera > Acrididae > Schistocerca > Schistocerca piceifrons. The sequence goes on from NC_060143.1 coordinate 241,507,934, forward strand.
TCCCCCCAAAAAATTTACGAGGTTATTAACAGTTATTGTCTGAGTACTTTGGTATGGAAGCCCGTGGTCCCCGGTGGCTATTTACAGAGTAAGTACATTTTGTTTGATTTCATATCTACACTTATCCATGTTTCTCTGTTGTATTGAAAATATATGAGCAACAGTATACTTACCCAGTCTGTTGTGTGTCGTTGGTAACTTACAATGGTGGTGCAGGCACAAGTATTTCGCGGCACACTATTCGGCGTAGAGAGACGTCTGTCCAGCTGACACCCACGTCTACGTCTATATGGCTTTGAACACTATGGGACTTAACATCTGAGTTCATCAGTCCCCTAGAACTTAGAGCTACTTAAACCTAACTAACCTAAGGACATCACACACATCCATGCCCGAGGCAGGATTCGAACCTGCGACCGTAGCAGTCGCGCGGTTCCGGACTGAAGCGCCTAGAACCGCTGGGCCACCGCGGCCGGCTACGTCTATATCTACATCCACATCTACACTCGGCAAAACAGCGTGCATTGTGGACGGTACCCTGTACCACTAACCACTACTAGCCATTTCCTCTCCTGTTCCACTGGCAAAGAGAGCTAGGGAGAAATGACTCTCTACCCTGATAAGCCAGAACACTATGACTACCTACCTAATAGTCGGTATGTTCAACTTTGACACGGATAACAGTAGGTCACTGGAAGGAGTTGGCACAACATACGCACACACAAGTCAGCTAACTCTAGAAAATTTCGGGGAGGGGGAAGATTTCACAATCGATCACACCCCAGGTGTGTTCGACTGGGTTCAGATCTAGTGAGTTGGGAGGCCAGCACATCAGTTGGTACTTGCCACTGTGTTCCTCAGATCACTTCATCACACTCCTGGCCATATGACATCGTGCATTATCTTAGTGAAAAATGCTACTGCCGACGGGAAACACGATCGTCATGAAAGGGTGTACGTGGTCTGTAACCAGTATTTGACATTCCGTGGCCATCGTGGTGCCTTGTAAGAGCTCCTCGGCACCCATGGATTCTCACATGAATGTTACCTAGAACATAATAGAGCCGCCACAAGCTCATCTCTGCCCCGCAGTATAGGTATCACGTTGTTCCCCTTGATGACGACGGATTCGCGCACTCCTGCAGTAAAGGTGAAGTAGGAATCGTGATTCATCAGACCACGCAACGCTCTGTCACTGCATCAACGTCCAGTGTCGATGGTCACGTGCCCATTTCAGTCGTATTTGCCGATGTCGTGGTGTTAACATTGGCACATGCATGGGTCGTCGGCTGCAGAGGTCCGTCGTTAGCAGCGTTCGATGCACTGTGTGTTCAGACACAGTTGAACTGTGTCCATAATTAAAGTCTTATGTTAGTTCCGCCACGGTTCGCCCCCTGTCCTGTTTTACCAGTCTACTTAGTTTACGACGTCTGACAGCGGTAATGAGGGGTGGTGGCCCAATCCCACGACGCCTGGACATGGTTTCACCTTGGTTTCGCCACGTGTTGAAGACACCTCCTCGAACACCCGTCAAGACGTGCAGTTTCCGAAATTCTCGTGACGAGCCTGCGGGCATCACAATCTACCTTCGGTCAAACTCAGATAAATTGCGCGCCTTCTCCATTCTACACACGAAAAGCTCGCTCACTGATACTACATGCACCGTACCTGTGTCTCAATAGCACTCATTCCTCTACAGGTGACGCTGCTATCGCCAGGACGGGTTTATATCGATAGTAGATCGACAGTCATAATGTTCTGGCTGATCAGTGTATGTGCCTCTCTATGAGCCCTAATTTGTAATGTGTTATCTTTGTAGCCCTTATTCGAAATGTATGTTACTGGCAGTAGAATCGTTTTGCAGTAAGTTTCAAATGCCGGTTCCCTCCATTTTCTCAGTAGTTTTCTCCCGAAAGATTGTCGCCTTAAATCCAGCGACTCTCATTTTAATTTTCGAAGCATCTCCGTACCACATACGCGTTGTTAGAACCTGCAGGTAATAAACGAAACAGCCGGTCTCCGACTATTCGATGTCTTCCTTTAATCCGACCTGATACGGATCTCTGATACTCGAGCGGTGGTCAAGAATAGGTTACACTAGCGTCGTTTGCGGTGTCCAGTCCTGATAAACCACACTTTCCCAAAATTCTTCCAATAAACCGAAATCGACCATTCGTCTTCCCTACCACAGTTCTCACGTACCCGTTCCATTTAATATCGTGCTGAAACGTTACGCCCAAACATTTAAGCTAAGTGACTATGTCACGCTGTACCATACTAATGCTGTATCCACACATTACAGGTATTTTTTTCTGCTCATCCACACCAACTTACATTTTTCTACATTTAGAGCTGCCATTCATCACACTAACTAGGAATTTTGTCTAAGTCATCTTGTATCCACTTACAGTCATTCAACGGCAACGCCTTCCGGTACCACACAGCATTACCAACAAATAACAGCAGTTTTCGGCCCACACTGTTCACCAGAAGATTTATTTACACTATGTGATCAAATGTATCCGGACACCCCTAAAAACATACGTTTCTCATGTCAGTTGCATTGTGCTGCCACCTACTGCCAGATACTCCATATCAGCGACCTCAGTAGTCATTAGACATCGTGAGAGATCAGAATGGGGCGCTCCGCGAAACCCAAGGACTTCGAACGTGGTCATGTGAATGAGTGCCACTTGTGTTATACGTCTGTAAGCGAGATTTACACACTCCTAAACATGCATAGGTCCACTGTTTCCTATATGATAGTGAAGTGGAAACGTAAAGGAAAACTTACAGCGTACAGCACAAAAGCGTAGAGGCCGACCTCGTCTGTTGACTGACAGAGACCGCCGACAGTTGAAGAGGGTCGTAATGTGTAATAGGCAGACATCTATCCAGACCATCACACAGGAATTACAAACTGCATCAGGATCCACTGCAAGCAGTATGACAGTTAGGCAGGAGTTGTGAAAACATGGATTTCGTGGTCTAGCGGTTGCTCATAGCCACTCATCACACCGGTAAATGCCAAACGATGCCTCGGTTGGTGTAAGGAGCGTAAACATTGGACGATTGAATGGTGGAAAAACGTTGTGTGGAGTGACGAATCACGGTACACAGTGTGGCGATCCGATGGCACGGTGTGGTTGTGGCGAATGCCTGGTGAACACAATCTGCCAGCGTGCGTAGTGCCAACAGTAAAATTCGGAGGCGGTGGTGTTCCGGCGTGGTCGTGTTTTTCATGTAGGGGGCCTGCACTCCTTGTTGTTTTGCCTTGCACTGTGACAGCACAGGCCTACATTGATGTTTTAAGCAATTTCCTGCTTCCCACGGTTTAAGAGAAATTCGCGGATGGCGATTGGATCTTTCAACATGATCGAGCACCTGCTCATAATGCACGGCCTGTGGCGGAATGGTTACACCAGAGTAACATCTGTGTAATAGAGACCTGCACAGAGACCTGAAATGAATCCTATAGAACACCTTTGGGATGTTTGGAACGCCGACTTCGTACCAGGCCTCACCGACCGATATCGATACCTCTCCTCAGTGCAGCACTCCGTGAAGAATGGCTCTGAGCACTATGGGACTTAACTTCTGAGGTCATCAGTCCCCTAGAACTTAGAACTACTTAAACCTAACTAACCAAAGGACATCATACACATCCATGCCCGAGGCAGGATTCGAACCTGCGACCGTAGCGGTCGCGTGGTTCCAGACTATAGCGCCTAGAACCGCTCGGCCACTCCGGCCGGCTCCGTGAAGAGTGGGCTGCCATTCCCCAAGAAACCTTCCAGCACCTGACTAACCGTATGCCTGCGAGAGTGTACGCTGTCATCAAGGCTAAGTGTGGGCCAACAACATACTGAATTACAGCATTACCGATAGAGAGCCCCACGAACTTGTAAGTCATTTTCAGCCAGGTGTCCGAATACTTTCGATCACACAGTGTATATAAAGAACAACAGCTTCCCTGGAGCACTCCTTACGATACCCTTATACTGATGAACAAGAGTCGTCATCGATGCTTTGAAGACCGTGCTGATTCGTTGACAAAAAATCCTCGCTCTCAAGAAAACCTATTATATTCGAAGTGCGAATATGTTCAAGGATTCTGCAGCATCCCGATGTTACGGATATTGTCCGTGATTTTGCTGGTCCCTTCTTTTACTCTTCTTATGTACAAGAGTCACCTGCGCTTTTTTCCATTCTTGTGGGACTTTGTGTTGGGCGACAGATATCGATAAATGCAGACCAAGTAAAGGACCACTGCCATAGAGTACTCTTTGTAAAACAGAATTGGCATTCCATCCGGAATAGCGACTTAATTGTTTTGAAATCTGCCAGTTATTTCTATACGCCAGGTGTGCATATTAGTATGTCGTCCTTAATGGCATCTGTTCGATGGTAAAACGAATGTATGTTTTTATGTTTCTCTTAAGTGAATGGTTTCTTAAACATGATATTTAAAACTTCGGCATTTCTTTTACTATCTTCTACTACCACACCAGACTGGTCAACGAGTGTCTAGATGGAAGCTTAGACTCACTTACGATTTTACATAGGAGCAGAATTTTCTCGGGTTCTTGACCACGTGTATTGTTAAGGTATTACTGTGGTAGTTGTTGTATGCTTGTGGTATATATCTTTTCACTTACGCAATAATCTCTACTAACCTTTGCCTGTCGTCGTTTGTGGGATCACTTTTGAACCGAGAATGCAGAAGCCTTTACTTTCTCGCGTTTTGAGAATTTCGTTGTTAAGCCGTGTTGTGTCTTTTCGCCCTTATTACTCTTACTGGGCATGTAATTTTACAGACCGTGATTACAATCTTTTTAAACATTTCCCGTAATTCCTCTAATAAGTGATGGCTATTCACTGTCTACGTGAGATGCAAAAACTGCTGATCTGCGCTTTCTAGCAGAAACACTCTCCTAGCTTTCCTGGCTGATTTATTAATGTTCTTTTACATAGTTCCTATAGTGACATCACGATCACTCAAACCCCGTCTGTAAATTGAAGCTGTTGATAATGTCCGGTGTGCTTGTAGCTACAATGACCTCTCGTATCTTTCTGCCTTTTCCACTATTCATTTACTTTTGCCCCTTTCTATCCTCTTGCGAGTGTTATCAACCTATCGTAAAGAAGTGTTTCATTTCGATTCATAGGTTTTTGTGTTTAATAAATAATGATAGTGACCCCGTTTCTTCCTCCTTTTCCAAGACATCTAACATGGAACAGATAAATTAATGAAGGGGTCGTAGGAAGATGCTCGTATATGTCTCACTATTTGCACATAGAGTGTCGCATCCCAGTGCCTTGCTGAAAAGTTCTTTAAGTTTAATTCCCACCAGTTTTTTCAATCTGCATACGTGTAAAAGGCAATCTCCTGACAATCCGACGTATCGTAGCCAAGAACAAACTGCTAAGGACAGAAACATTAAATCTCTAGAGGGTGTCGATTTTATACCGTAGGCGTCGTTTAAAAAGGGATGTTTCAAAAATCTCCCCTAAGGAGGTGCAGTAGAGCATGAAAGATTTTTTTTTTTAATTTGGCTATGAAGGCAATTTTGAGGTTAGAGTTATGAAAATTGATATTTGGCTCCTTGACCAGAAATAAAGGAATAGGTGTTTCAGCACCCTTGGAAATTTAACCCCTATGGGGTAAAATAGTGAGTGAAAGTTTTTTCTGAAAATAAATCATCATTAAAGTACTATTAAAGCACATTTAAAACTGTCTAAGAAAATTGGTATTTGGCTTCTTCGTTACAAATAAATAAGTCTATATTTCACTGTTTTCAGAAATTCAACCCCTTTGGGGGTGAAATACAGGATGAAAAATTTTATGGAAATACTTCGATATGAAGTGTTTTTTAAGCTGAATCTACGAAAATTTGTATTTCTCTTCTTATTAGAAATCAAAAGTACTTTTTTTTTAACTTCATCCCTTAAGCGGGTGAAATAGAAGATGAAAATTTTTAAGAAAGTATTCCGTTATATTAAGAAATTTTTAAAGCTAAATCGATGAAAATTCGTATTTCGCTAATCGGTTAGATATGAAGTAATATTAGTTAGAGCGTGAAAGTTTCTACGGAAATATAACCAAAAGAACTCAAAAGGCATGATTCACATAAGCCTTGGACCCCTGCTACTAAGAGTCGCTTTTTGGTCAGAGGTACATTCTGCAATGACCATGACCCTATGGCCTTAATTAGCGTGAAAATATTAGAAAGTATCGCAGTTTGTTAACAACAAATAAATTCGATGAAAGAAAAACAAGAAAAGCCAGGGCAGATCATACAGTCTACGCGAGCAAAGCAGCAATCGCTAGACTAGTGTAAGCATTGAAACGTTCCCTTTGGAAAATTTACAAATGACAGTGCTGGTAAACCTCTTACGTTATTTGATTTTCAAACAGCTGAGCAAAACTCAAAGTACTCAGACAGTTTTCTGTTTACTTATTCTGATCATCACTAAACTGACACGCAATATTTTTTTAGCGCAACACAATCTGACTTCAATAATCCCTACAAAAGAATCGCCCTGACCAACAATAACCTATACCTTTCATGAATCACTTACCTCACAAAAATCTTCGTTACTCGAACTACCGCAAAACATCGAGCGCCTATACTGCCAGCTAAATAAAAGATTCTAACTACTGATAGGCATAGTTAGCAAATGAAAGATTTTGATAGAGAACAAACAATGTATTTGCCTTAATAGTGTTCAAAAGTCATAATATGTATATCAGCTGCTGACATTCAGTATTACAAATTTCTTTTTTCTGACGGACACACGTCCAGATCGTCCGCTTTCAGCATAACAAGAGCAGAGGTAACTGCAATCTGTCCTGTTGCTAGTTGTGTTTTTATTAACATTTATACAAAATTAGGTACTCATTTCAACATGACAAAGAATAAACATTTCGTATTTTAACACAATAATAGTATTTTTCGTCTGGTGTAATGTTGGGCTTTACAAGATTCTCGCTGGAGTCACGTATCTTCTGGGTAGAGGTGCCTGTGTGTACCTCAGACAATGGGGACACTCGCCACTTAATATAAACAGTCAACACTGTGTCGGGCGATTACTTGCGCACTCTTTCCAGGCAAACCGGCGCTCCACCACCCTACTATTTCACTGGAATTTGCTGGAGACGACAGCCTTCTCGTTTACGATGGAGTACCGTCCACGCCGATACGGCCGCGCCAGACGCTATTGCTTGTGAGCCGTGAGAATCGGCGGGCTATTTCGTAGTCTGGTTCAGATGCTTCGAAAATATTCCGAATGGAAGGGAAAGTTGCGAGCATTTCCTTTTATTGTCACAGGCTAACGACGGGATCAGAGCTCCGACTGGCCGCTAGGATATTGCTGCAGGCTTCTGTGGCACTCGCCAGAAGTAAGGTCTCCAATTTTTTATAAGTACATAGACCGGTTTACTTCTACAGTGATTTACATCAGTTTACAGCTTGAACAGCTTGAACATTTAGTTATTTTTCGACATAATCACCATTTCTGTCGATGCATTTTTGTAGACGCTGTGGCAGTTTTTGTATACCCATGTCATACCAGCTCGCCGCCATGCTGTTCAGAAAGTTATGAACCTCTTCTTTCACCTCGTCGTCGGAGCTGAATCACTTTCCGGCCACATGTTCTTTTAACCTAGGGAACAGGGGCGCCAAGTCAGGACTATAAGGTGGGTGCGTGATTATGTTCCACTGAAACTGTTGCAGGAGAGCAACGGTTTGCCGAGCGATGTGTGGGCGAGCGTTGTCATGGAGAATGTGTACGATCTTCCTCAACATTCCTCTTCTCCGGTTCTGAATTGCCCGTTTGAGTTCTCTCAGAGTCTCACAGTACAGTACAGTACAACGCGTTAATTGTGGTCCCAGCGAGTCAGCTCCGACGACGAGGTGAAAGAAGAGGTTCATAACTTTCTGAATAGCATGGCGGCGAGCTGGTATGACACGGGCATACAAAAACTGCCACAGCGTCTACAAAAATACTATCGACAGAAATGGTGATTGTGTCGAAAAATAGCTAAATGTTCAAGCTGTAGGCTGATGTAAATCATCGTAGAAATAAACAGGTCTATGTACTCATAAAAATTAGAACACCTTCCTTTTGGGATTACCCTCGTACATACACGTCTAGTTACTAGTTAAAAGGTGTAGAAACGCAGTTTGTCTTCTAAGTTGAGTGAACTCGGCCTGCCTCCGTGACGTACGCACCGCGGCCTGTCTCTCTCTGGGCCTCGATCTCAGTGTTCATGACGTCATGTCTCCTTAACTGTGTGCTGTAGAATAATATAATTTTGTAGCGACATCGACCAAAACGTGCGTCTACTGTATGCCGAATGTATTGCGGACAGAGTTAGTAGTAAAGAAGTAATTAATTAAATCATCATAGATAATGGGCAACATTGTTTAGACGCATCTCAGTAATCTGTGTGTGTCTATAAACACTTTTCGCGGCATATACCTCGGAAATAGGGTTAGTAGCAACTAAATAACACATTTCAAAGATTTGCATAATGCGGAATTTCATCACGCATTTCAGTGTTTATGACATCATATCTCCTGAACTATGTTTGGTACAATGACATAATTTTTCTAGTACCTTCAGTGGTATATGTGAATACTGTCTGCAAAGTGTATAGCGGATATTGTCAGTGCTAAAGAAGTAATGAATTAAAGCGTCATGCATCATGCATAGCTTTGCTGCATGGACACCAGAAATGTTGTAAGCGACAAACTTTTTTCCCTCATTATTTCCTGGGGATCGTCACGAGAAAAATTTCCGTAAGGGTCTGAAATTATGTGTTAATTTTTTTGCAAGTCTCTTATCGCTATCGTCCTGAGATACAGAACAACTGATGTATAGGTACTCGAGCGACGTGAGCTACACTGTTTTATCACCCCCACCCTCTTGTTAGGTGTGTGGTACTAACCTCACAACGATGATTTCCAGACAGAAAGTGATATGCGTACCAAAAGTGGTTGGATTCGGCCCTGTGGCTTAGAAGAAGATGAGGAACATACGTGCATCGAAGCATACATATAAACGTACATCCATTTTAATAATATACATAAATTTGATACTTTTTTAAAACTTAGGAGAAAAGGTTATCTTCAGGAGGGCTTATTGATATGCTCCTAGCTGTTATAGTTCCACGTCAGTATCTTACGATGTTTACAAAATATAGTTGATTCTACACTAAATTCTTTAATTAACGGCAGTGTTTCCCAACAAATGCAGAAATCAGCGATTCTATTCTTTTCAGAATAAGCTGCAGCATTTGACTGGACTAACGCAGTACTGAGAAGACATCGCAAAGTGAGTGAATATCACGCCGCTAGACAACTGCGAGCGAAAAAGTGAGTGAAAGAATAGGAATAGTGCTTCTATATTAACTACCTTAGTTTTCTCTCATTTATTAATTTTGCCAAAGTAACTTCCTACTTTACTGTCCAGACACAGACTTTGGAAATTTTTGGAGTAGTTAATAATTTAAAAGGATAATGCTTACTACCCCTTATTTTGATGCCAACTGGTGTGACCATGTTTTATTGGTTCACGGGCGTCGCGTCGGATAATGTTGTTAAAGCTGCACAGTATTTCAACGAGACAGCTGTTCGTCATATTCACATGCTTATTAACGTGCTGCAATTTTCTTTCCTTTTTTTGTAGCTGGTTGTGGTTCAACGTCACCGGCTTAAAACAGTCTGTCTTAGTGGCAGAGTAATGTTTTTCAAAAAAATGGCTCTAAGCACTATGGGATTAATATCGGCGGTCATCAGTCCCCTAGACTTAGAACTACTTAAACCTAACTAACCTAAGGACATCACACACACCCATTCCCGAGGCAGGATTCGAACCTGCGAACGCAGCAGCAGCAGCGCGGTTCCGGACTGAAGCGCCTAGAACCGCTCGGTCACAGCGGCCGGCGATGTTTATCTACCTAATGATATGCACGTTGAAGATGTGGCGGTGGGAGTTTAAGTCCCATACCACCCCGTGACAGCGGAAATTCAACGTTGCTGACAATATGTGACACAACTGCAGAGATAGTCAGAATGGTCGTCGCACCAAGGACTGCGAGGAATCAGTGGCCGTATTAAAACACATGTTATTAGTGGCTTTACCGGGACTATCATCAGCCATGATCCGAATCCGAGTCCTCCAGGGCTGTGAGAGGAAGAGGGTGATGGTGCCAATGTGCTGCAAACAACTGACTGTGTTGTGCGGGGTGTCCTCTTTGTCGTAGAGGCGCCTTGACTTCTCTCGAATGTACGTCTTTGGAGAGACCAAGTTGGTCTCCTTCTGTAAACAATCCTCTTGAAAATGGTGGGGGGGGGGGGGGGGGGGGCGAGGGACATGCAGGCTCCATCGCGACACCTTATTCTGCAAGCGCCGGAGGGTTTACATCCAGGAGGCACTAATCGTGGCCCACATAGAGGTGCTATAGGTCAGTTGAGGGTGGAAAACTGTCCAGTACAGTCTGAGCTTGGTCTCTAAGATAACTTCCCTGGTGTTGAAGAGCGGGTACAATGCCTTTATCAACTTCTGCGCCTTTTAGGTGCCGTATTCCGCAAGCCGGTGGAAGAACAATTCTTGACACGTAGATATTTCGTATCTGGGGACCATTGGACCTGTACATTTGCGGCGGAGAATAGGGCGCCGTCTGGTCCAGTGTACCGCCATTGCTTTGGCGTTATTGAGAGCCTCTTGTTTGAACGACACCAGGTGACTGTTGCATCCACCTGTTTCTGGAGCCTAGCAATAAGCTGATCGGTGTTGCGGCCGGTCGTATAGCGGATTATATCTTCATGTGTTGTGCCAGGTTGCAGTGAGCGACAACTGTCATATCATTAACATCAATCTTAAAGAGTATTGGTAACAACATAGAGCCTTGAGGGGTACCCATCGAGATGTGGCGCAGGCTTGAGCGTCTTCCTTGGTGAGTAAACAAGAAGGTTCTATCACAGAGGAAACCATCCACGATTTTGAAATAGATGTCCAGGATGGTCGTCTGTGTCAGCATTTTTTACACTACATCGTCCTACCAAATCCAGTCATAAGCGTTTCTTGGGTCCAGGAAAGCCGGTTGTGTCGACGTTTTGGAGTTAAAGCCCTTGCTGATGTGTTCTGTTATCCGAAAAACTTGTAGTTCGGCCAACAAGTGAGAAGCAAAACTGAACTGTTCCGGATACATCGCCCCAGCCACCGCCAGCGGCTGGAAAATTTGGGACAGGATCAAAGATTCTATGACCTTCACCACGGTATTCAGAAGGCTAATGAGTCTACTGTTGATGGTGACCGTGGGATCCTCTGAGGACTTGGGGATGGCAGTAGTTTTCGCTTACTTTCACTTTGTGTGCGCGAGAGGACGAGGGGGGTGGCAGTGGGGTGGAAGACCGTTTGTGAGACAGGAGTTCAGAACGACGGTGAATGCGACCACTAGTTTGCACGAGAGCCAACAGAGGTATCCGTTTAAGATGCTGTTGAAACCAGGAGCCACGCTTCCGCTGGAGGATCCTTTGGGCTTCTGTCAGGGACATAATGTGAGCTGCGGTAAGAAGTGGTCATTGCCTGAAAGTGGTAACGGCCGCCAGAGTATTGTGTTCATTCTAGAGTTCATCAGGATTATCGTACTGGACGAGCAGTCGTTTCTGGGCCTCAAATGCATGGGCCGTAGTTTCCACCATATCGAGGACATCATAAGCAATCCACCTTGCGGATCGGATGATTTGTCCTCACTGCAGATCAACAGCCCTTTCTGACTTACATTGTAGTAGAAAGGCAGACATATTATTCTCCCATTGCTCCATTTTCCAATCAAAGAGACCGTGACAGAATTCACGTCAGAGACACCTCACGTGATGCTTATCCTGAGGGTCACAAAACTGCTTACACTGCCTGCAGGAGGGGTTCTTCTAGATTTTCAGTTCGTGCAATAAGGTGGGGTTGAAGCCCTGGATTTTCGTGGTTAGATAATCAACTGGACTAAGCAGATTGTGGTGTTGTTGAAGACCCTGGAAAATTTGTCTCAATCCATGATAGTCAATGTAAAAGACCATCTAAAAACAGAGCTACAACAGTAAGATGCAGGACCATGGGTGATGGTCAGATGCCTGTTTCCAACAAAAACTGCATCTAGTATTCTTGAAAATGGCCAAATTCAGAATGTCCAGCAGGCAGCTGGAGTGGATTGCTATATGTGTGGGAGCGTGGGGGCCATAGACCGCCACTGACGGAGTATCCCCCAGGTCAAGTAGGAATCTGCTCTTTGGAACTGCGATGCAAGAATGGCAAGCCGGATGCTTGGCACAGAGGTCTGCCCCAATGATGAGTCTATCAAACAATGTCAAAGTGCAAAGGCCAGTTTCAAGAATTGGTAGGCAACGGTTCGTGCAGCCACGTCTCGATCACTGACTCAACAGATGGGGACGTTTGCAAGACAACAACCATCTGCACGAGTAGTACTACGACGTTTGCAGCAGCATGGCTCGGTTACACTTGTCGCTGCATCACAGACAGGAGCGCCCACGATGGTGTACTCAACGACGAACCTGGGTGCACGAATGGCAAAACGTTATTTTTTCGAATGAATCCAGGTTCTGTTTAGCATCGTGATGGTCGCATCCGTGTTTGGCGACATCGCGGTGAACGCCCATTGGAAGCGTGTATACGTCATCCCCATGCTGGCGTATCACCCGGCGTGATGGTATGGGGTGCCATTGGTTACACGTCTCGGTCACCTCTTTTTCGCATAGACGGTACTTTGAACAGTGGACGTTACATTTCAGATGTGTGACGACCCGTGGCTCTACTCTTCATTCTATCCCTGCTAAACCCTACATTTCAGCAGGATAATGCACGGCAGCATGTTGCAGGTCCTGTAGGAGCCTTTCTGGATACAGAAAATGTTCGACTGCTGCCCTGGCCATCACACTCTTCAGATCTCTCAGCAATTGAAAACGTCTGGTCAATGTTGGCCGAGCAACTGGCTCGTCACAATACGCCAGTCACTACTCTTGATGAACTGTAGTATCGTGTTGAATCTGCATGGGCAGCTGTACCTGTACACGCCTTCCAACCTCTGTTTGACTCAATTCCCAGGCGTATCAAGGTCGTTATTACGGCCAAAGGTGGTTGTTCTGGGTACTGATTTCTCAGGATCCATGCACCCAAATTGCGTGAAAATGTAATCACGTGTCAGTTCTAGTATAACATATTTGTCCAATGAGTACCCGTTTATCATCAGCATTTCTTCTTGGTGTAGCAATTTTAATGTCCAGTAGTGCATAAATAACGACCTGATTAATACAGACAGGGTATTCCAACTCAGCAAGACAAGTGAACCAGCACTGCCGGCACTAAGTCATTGTCGGCCGCTCACCAACGAATCCGAGTCAATATAGACGTGAGATCGGACCCCTCCTCACAGAGGTCTTAGCTGTACTATTTACACCTATCTGCTCTTTCTTGTGAACAATGGACTTCCTAATGCGTTTTTAATGTTACCCACCTTGCCATTAATTTCACAGGTTTGATGTATTACTTTGGTACTTACCTTCTTAACATAGTGTGCAGACAATAAGCTGTGAACATGTTTTGATTTCTCTTCACTCTTCTACATCTACATTCTACAGTACATTTATACTCCGCAAGCCACCGAACTGTGTGTGGCGGAGGGCACTTTACGTGCCACTGTCATTACCTCCCGTTCCTGTTCTAGTCACGTATGGTTCGCGGGAAGAACGACTGCCGGAAAGCCTCCATGCGCACTCGGATCTCTCTAATTTTACATTCGTGATCTCCTCGGGAGGTATAAGTAGGAGGAAGCAATATATTCGATGCCTCATCGAGAGACGCACCCTCTCGAAACCTGGACAGCATGCTATACCGCGATGCAGAGCGCCGCTCTTGCAGAGTCTGCCACTTGAGTTTGCTAAACATCTCCGTAACACCATCACGCTTACCAAATAACCCTGTGACGGAACGTGCCGCTCTTCTTTGGATCTTCTCTATCCACTCTGTCAACCCGACCTGGTACGGATCCCACACTGCTGAGCAGTACTCAAGTACAGGTCTTGCTTATCAACCGCAACGTCACAGCTGCCTCTCTGGTACCTTTACCTTTCCTACAACCAAACACAAACCTCACACATGTTTCTATTCCACGGTTTGCTAAACGGTAGTTGTACATCACATTTCAGAATTACTCTCTGTGGCAGGTGTAGATGAGCCGCCTTGTTTAGCGATCGCCGCCGGCCCGACCTCGGGGCAGGGCGGCGAGTATTGCCTTTGTGACCGGGGCGTAGGCTGGGAAGCGCAGGTGGCAGATAGGGAGGCAACCCGCGCAGCACAGCGGGGACGCCAGACCAGCTAATGACGGATTACGCGCGGGGCTTATCTGCGGCTGTGGCCGTGGCTGGAGGCCGAGATAGTCTTGTGTGCCGGGCCGGGCCGGCGCCGCCAGCTGATTGATTGCTGGCCGCCGCGCTGAGACTGCTGACCGAGCCGCGTCCACACGCCGCCACCGAAACCGTGGCGAGCAGCGCGCCACAGCGCCGCCGACGAGCGTGACCTCCCGGTCTGCGAGTCACTGCTGTCAGCACGTCCTCAGGTCAAAAGTTTCAAGTAAACATCATTTAGCGTTGGAAACGTACACGTTTTTGTGAAAAATGGTCGAAGCAAAAATTTCATTGACGACAAACGTGGGGTGGACGTTAATAAAACCTACGATAATGATCGAAGCAGACGAAATGAATTAAAATTTAGGCGGCCGCCAGGACTCGAACCCGGGTCTGCTGGCGCGTTTTTTTATACTCTAAACAAAAAGGAACATCTTTATTATATAACCATAAAAAAGGAAACAGAGACAACATGTGTACTAGCAGTTACTGCCTTCACAGATATGATGACACATATGCATGTGCTTCAAACTGTTTTATCTGTCTGTCACTGTGCATTAGCAGCAACGGGATGTCTAGGTCAAGAGTTACCAGAACTGTTCATCTGTTTAATAATCACT
Source organism: Schistocerca piceifrons (assembly GCF_021461385.2). NCBI lineage: Eukaryota > Metazoa > Arthropoda > Insecta > Orthoptera > Acrididae > Schistocerca > Schistocerca piceifrons. The sequence continues at coordinate 241,522,977 of NC_060143.1, forward strand.
GTTGTTTCAAATTTTTATTTCTCCATCATCACTTGCAGATGCTAATAAACCAGAAAACGTAGGATTCCATGAAACACTGTTGACATCTTGTGAGTGCGCTCCATAGCATGTGTGCAATAAAGAGAATGTCGGAGCATTTCTATCAGAACCAGGAGATTCTTTAAAAATTCTGATATTGTCGTCACCACAAGCTGTTACAATGAGGTCTGTCGTCCCACACCATTCAATATCATAAATTGTACGATAACTTGACAATGTGCACACGCATTTCCACACAGCATCCGTTCCTGGTGTCACAATTCCCTCAGAATTACCTGGGAGGTATTCATTCCAAATTTTTACCGTTAGATCAGCACTACATGTTGCAAGTCGTGAGCCTGTGTGATTAAAAGCCAAACCCTAAACAGTTGACTCATGAGAACTCAAAGTAGCTGCACAAATCCAATCATTGTCATCGGGGTCTTCCCTAAAAATTTTCACAGTGTTATCGTAACTGGCGGAAGCCAATATATCAAGATGTGGATGCCACAACACTTTCTTAACATCTTCCGTATGTGCATTCAAGACAGCTGCACCGCGCGACTGCTATGGTCGCAGGTTCGAATCCTGCCTCGGGCATGGATGTGTGTAATGTCCTTAGGTTAGTTAGGTTTAAGTAGTTTAAGTCCTAGGGGACTGATGACCACAGCAGTTAAGTCCCATAGTGCTCAGAGCCATTTGAACCATTTTTGACAGCTGCACAGTCATACTCATCATCTTCTGCAACTTCCCACACCCAAACGCTTTTACCTCTGCTGCATGTTGCAAGTAGCTGTCCCGATTTTGACGAGGAAACACTTTTTATTTCGTTTTCATGACCTTCTAACGTTGCATTACATTCAAACTCTCCTGATTTTTTTATCCCAAATAGCCACAGTAGCGTCGAAACTTGCTGACGCTAGGTAGTTTCCGCAAGGAGACCGTGCTACTTGACGGATAGTCCTTTGATGACCGTCAGTTAAAATTACTTTAGTAACCCATTTTTCGCCTCCTCTACCCCAGATTAGAATTGTTTTATCTTCCCCACAACTTGTCAGAAATGATCCTTGGGGATGCTAGCAGTGAATGTATTTGAACTCGCGACGTTTGTCTACAGTGCACACACTTACCGTTGCACTGCCAGCTGAAGAAAGATGTGGAACGCTTCACGATTTTGCGTGTCATCCTTGCGCAGGGGCCATGCTAATGTTTTCTGCATCGTTCAATTTTAGTATATGTACCGCCGAAGCGAGTACGGCGCGTTAGACAGAAATACTAACCGTTACACCACCGTAGGACATTATTGAACGAACTAACTAAGTTGAGTGCCCTGCCCAGCATAAATTTCATTTTTCTCTTACGTATTGTCACTACTGCAAGGGCTCTCCGATATTGGCAAGCACCGCAGCATAGGACGTAATGGGACGTCCTTGTACCATTTGGTGATCTAATACACCTTATAATTAAATGTTTCCCTGAGTCATTTAAGTCCCTTTTTATTATCTACAACAAACTACAGGGACGGTGTTCTTGCTGGAAATGGAGGAGAAAAGGTCCTATGAACATGTGTCCGGAAATGACTCGTTGCCATGGTAGATGGTGCTGCCGAATGAAATTTCCTCTGCCCATGTTCAGCGTGCTCCTCGTGTGTTGCAGGTTGTGAGTTGAAGCAGCGTACTGTAAGCAGCACAATGGTTCGGCATTCATGTCGAGAACAAGCCCAGATGGTGTTTGTGTACTGCGAAGCTGATAAAAGCGGTCAAGAGGCAGTACGACTATACCAAAACAAGTACCCTCACAGACACCAACCAAATCACAAAACATTTCAAGCTCCTTTTTTGGGCGTTTGTGTGATCATCGACCCTTTCGCACAGGCAAATATGCCGGGAGGTGGCAGACTGTGCGTACAGCACGTTTAGAGGACTGGGCTCTGCAGGATATTGAGACGAACCCTAGTACAAGTTCCAGGCAAGTGGCCGGCCGACGTCACTATCTCTACCACGTGCAACGAATGCAAGGATTATTAGCAGTGGATATCCCTCCACAGGACGGTTGTTGTCGATGGTTTTTGCGCCTGACTATCACAATTATTAGATTACTGTCATCAGTGCTCTTTACTGACCAAGCAGCCCTGACCAGAACTACCATTTACAGTCTGTGTAATTTTCATCTGTGGGCTACCACCTTTGAGCAATGGTCGAGGCGTCTCATCAGCATTGGTCCAGCATCAGCGATTCTTGGTGGCCACATAGTTGAACCGGTTATTATTCGAGAACGTCTCGACGGAAGAACGCACCTGCACTTCCTGTGGAATACCCTGCCTGCACTGCTTGACAACGTGCCTTTGGCAGTACGACATGCTATGTGGTTTATATATGACGGAGCACCACCTCACTTCCTCATTACAATTCATCGACACCACAATAACATCATCCCCGGACGTTGGATACAACGCAGAAAAACGGTGTGTATGCTGAAACAGTTCCTAATGTGCGGACTCTTCAACAGTGTACTCACGACTCCTGTAACTATTCAGGGAGAGGCCGGAACGAGCGAAAGAGTGTGGAAACCCATAATGCGACGTGTGAACGCATGCATTGCTTCCCATGGACGCCACTTTCAACGTCTGTCGTAACGGGGATACGATGAAGCTCTGTACTGTGTTCTGGGACAATTTGCTGTCGTTGCACGCACGCCATCCATTTCTGGACACATTTTTCCAAGGACCTTCTTTCCTCATTTCCAGTTAGAAATCCGTCCCTGCAGTTTGTCAGTTATATTAATGTTCAGCCTGTAAACACTTTAATACAAAAAAAGAATTAACTAAATGTAATGGAAATCATCAGATTTGATGTATAACTTATGTACAAACAAACAAATGATTACAATTTCATAGTAAATTGGGTGATTTATTCGAGAGTAAGACCTTCAAAAGTGGAGCAAATCAATAACGCGTTGGTTCACCTCTATTCCTATGCAAGCAGTTACTTGTGTTGGCATTGACTGATAGACTTGTTGGATGCCCTACTGAAGACATCGTGCCAAATTTTGTCCAATTGGCGGTTTAGATCGTAAAAATCCGGAGCTGGTTGGACGGTCCCGCCCATAGTGTTGCAAATATTCTCAGTTCAGGAGAGATCTTTTGTACTTGCTGTCCAGGATGGTGTTTTCCAAGTACGAAGACAAGCAGTAGAAACTCTCGCCGTGAGCGGACGGCCATTATCTTGCTTAAATGTAAGCAAAGGGTGGTTTTCCATAAAGGCCACAAAATGGAAGTTACAATATCGTCGTCGTACACTGTGCTGGAAGGTAGAGCGAATAACAATTAAAGAGGTCCCAATGTGAGATGAAGTGGCACGCCAAACAGTCACTCCTGATTGTCGGGTCAAATGGTGGGTGAGAATCAGGTTGGTATCCCACTGCTGTCCACAGCATCTCCTGGTTATTGGGACCCATTATCTGACTGAATGGAGTACAATTGTCTTCGGTGATGAGTCCGACTACGTACTGATCCCTGATTACCAAAGAAGAAGTGCAGTCTATGATCGAGAGGACATTACCGCTCCATTTTTTGGTAAGGCGGTTCAATGGATATTCAATGTCGGCAGACCACGGACGGAGCGTACAGCCAGCCACTTTCGCAGTAGCCGTGCTGTTTCTCCTTGAGAACCTACCTGAAGCAAATACAGGAGCATCCGGCTCTTAACTTAGTATTCACCACATGTTGAGTGACCACATGCCTTTACTCTTCGTCCTGAGTACAGGCCTTGGGACCATCTGATTCGGCAGTTCTGCTTGAGTTTATATGCTAGATTGTGCAAAGGACAGGAAAAGACCCATAATTTCTTGACAGTGCTCTGTTTACAGACGTGACAGAATTTAGTCGTTATAACTCATATGTACAACCTGATGAAAACACGCGTACATTAATTTATATGTGACCATGAGAGGTAATTAGCAGTGAACATGTAGACCAGTACCCTGGGCGACTACTTGCTGCCAATTGCACCAGTTTTGATGTTAAGTTTGCCGCTGTTGTGATTTCTGCTACTACTCATTACTTTCGTCTTTCTTCATGCTACTTCCAGTCCGCATTCTGTACTTATTAATTTTATTCATTTCATGCAGCAGACCCTGTAATTCCTTTTTATTGCCTTAAGCAAGATCAAATGAATGTAACTTGTAGTAGTTGTGCAAAGAAGAGCTGGTTTTCACAGGATAGATTTGCATGGAGAGCTGTTTTAAACCAGTCTCAAAACTGAAGATCACAACAATAACAGTGAGTTAAAATGTTTGTCTTTAAGGTGTGTAGGCTATTGACTGCGCCAAATGTATGAGCTGTATCATTTATCTGTACAGAATGTTGGTAAACTAATTTTTTCTTTTTTAAAAAATAAAGAAGATAGTAAAATATCCAGCATATGAACAGTAAATGGCTTATTCAGTGCTGCTGATCATAGTTCCACTTGAATACTTAGGTGGTTACTGCAAAATGAACAAAAATTGTTCTGAAATGTCAATGATGCAAAGGTATACAATATTGTTAGTAGTGGACCAAAACCAATTGTGGTGCAATTTGTTACTGTGGGTTGCTTACATCAGGGGCAGGTATGCACTCAAGGGCTATTGTTCCCAGTAAAAGGATCCTTCCATTTGATTAACAGGTCCTTAACCTGTGGTTCCCCACCTCCTCATCACCAACCCACCCGCTCCTCCTCGATGCTACAGGATCACTATCAGGTCTGAGTTGTTGGAATAGCCCCTCTCACTCTTCTCAATTTGATTGACTACTTAATTAAATTGATCAATTAATTAATCTCTCCCCTCTGGTAAGCAATCCTCAACTCCCACCCCCTCCCAGAAGTTAACAGGAAAAAGACTCAGTTGATTGGTCATTTGGAGGGAATTCGATTGCAGTTTATGGAATACTGTTCAAACAATTTAGACAATGTATAGCATATTGTTTAGTATGTATGTATAGCATATTAGTTTAGCAGTCTATCAAAGGCACGCATGAGACGGCGGCATCCCTTTCTACATGACACCTGAGAAATACCTTCCGAAATATGTGTTCACCTAGGCACCGTTGCTGGCGCCATATATCTCTACCTGTGAATACTGATGTAACAGGTCGCACTATAGATATCTGTTCCAATGCTTCCCAGAATAGCACAGACTGCATTGTTCCTAGCGATCCTAACAGGACATGCGAGCTGCATCTAGATGTGCACACACTTACCTCCCAAGCATGGCTGACACATCGCTTCGAAATATTCTCAATGTTATACTGACATCACATGGCTATGTAAATAACAGCGGAGTCCCCCTCTTAATGCACTATAGAAATCTGATGCAATGCTTCCCAGAATAATACAGGGTGCATTCTCCCTAGCGTACCTAACGAGACAGCCCCTCCATTACTTATCAGTCCCATCTCAGAATTCGAAAAGTGTCACAGAAATTTTTAACAGTCTCTTGTGTAGGAGTTTTCGTTATGTCCCAGCTTGTCTACATGGAAATTCCTGTCCTAACAGGACCTGCTTACGAAAATAGATTCGAATAACACCAAATGCATTCTTCCTGATGATCCAAATGTGGCACCCCCCGTCCATCATGTGTTAAGTCATGCTTTCAATGGATATCTCTGAAATGCAAACATTCTCCCCGCTATATAGAGGCTACTGCAAGCCAGCACAAAGGATGTCTTGTGAATAAATGGAGCATTTTGATTAGCTCTTACTGAATTTACCCGCCAAATTACTGATGCTACCAATGTGGAAGCACTGTCTGCCTTTTTCTTTCTGCACACGAGACTTTTAGCGGTAAAACTATTTTGTACAGATCGCCATATTGCACTGACGGATAACCCTGAAAAGTGGCCTACAGATCGTCAAATACATCCCACATAATTACTGTGTTGCAGTGCAATGTAGAGGGAGGAAACTGCTGGCGTAAATGTGGCCCATGACTGCAGCCACAGAACTGCATGTCAGTCAGAGAGACCCCTTACCCATGGAGGATCTGAGTAGTAGGAGTTTGAGTGCTGTCACTAATCCCACCTCAAACACTCGTCATATTGAATCATCTCAAATTTCCACAGAGTATACATGCAACACGCGCGGTCTTGAAGGCTACTGAGTGGAAACTGGCAATTATTTCACTGTTTACCTGTCCGGGGAGAGCCACAAGCCAAATCATCATAAGTTGAAGGCTTTCTTGGACTCTCTGAACTGGTGTACAAAGAATGGCACGCTTGCTTGCTGCTACACTTTCTACAGCCATCTCCAGACTCACAAGAATATTGGAAACCAGACATATATTTATCAGTGTAACTACAATTAAATATTAGGATTGCTGCCATGGACTGACAAGGAGCAACATACGGAATATGTCTCCTCTTTACGACCATGTTTCTGGTACGAATCTCAGTATCTACACTGCTCATAATTTTTCATGTAATTTTTTTTTTCATTCCCCTTACAGCTATCGATGTGCTGAAACTATAAATCCCTCACGATAGGACACGCAGTAGCGACCACCAGACACTCGTACATATATTACGAAGATGTTGTACAAAGGCTGGGTCGGTTCCCCTCCGCACAAAGGCGTCACTGCTTCTGGCCCCGACCTATTTGCTTGCTTGCTTGCTTTCTACACACACCTCCACACACTGGGATTACAACAACATATGTATTTTTACATGGTTTGCCGGAATATTATACCATTTACGCGAAACTTCTCTATATCAAGCACATAGCAGTATGCTACCGATCGCACGCACAACATAATTCTGAAGATATGGACTGGAAATTATTTCTCTACAAACCTGAAGCTTTAACTAGGCGGAGTAGCTGTATGCCATTGAGTAATTATAAACTTACGCTGCCTTCTAAGGCCTTTACATCAAAACTCAAAAAAAAAAAAAAAAAAAAAATAGAGGAAACCGTTATTTCCACTCGCGAATAGCGATGTTGGTGATATAACAGATTCCATACCATCCATATAATTTACAGAGTCAAGTAAGATGTATCTCATGTCTTGAGAACCAACAAACGTGTCTTCCATCTGTCTTTTCTCCTGCTAGATGCACTCAACACCCACTAGAATCGATGTTCTCTCAACCACATAAAGATGGGAAATGTGAAGAAGCAGTGAACTACACAATTTATATGGGAGGGAATAATGGTACAGTGCAAACACATGTCAATATTGAATGTTCTCAGATTTCCACACGATCACGAAAGCTGTCCAACATATACTAAGTAATAGTTCGCTATTCAGCCGTCTAGAGGACGACATTGTCAAGTCAGCTACATTCCTGCATTCGAACAAGCCTTTCCATTCAGACGGCTCTTGCCGTTAATGGGAAATGTGAATCATTCAAGCCAAAGGCCACCACCGGCCAGCCGCGCACTCATAAACAGAATCGTCCTAGGAAATCGGTCACATATATGATTGCTATACTTACAATTAAATGTTACGATTGTGGTCTCAGTTGGATGACATTCGACTATGAGCCAAGGATAGGAAATTAACCCTGCTGATAGCTGTGGCTCTGGAAACAGAAATATTTGTACCACTCTTATGACTTAACATACTCTACCCTTTTCTGTCACAGTATTCCATGTCAAATCGATTCCTACCTTACGACTCGACATAGTCATTTCCTTTGCACATGTCGGAACACAAACACATGCTTTATAAGCCTGAAGCTCAAGGCGAACCTATCACCCATCCCTTACTACTAAGTATAATACTTCGTCAATAACTGATTGCTGGCGATATGGCATAATACTGACCGAAAATCAACGATGCCTCATAAGTTTTTCTGCGAGTGGTCCCACTTTGTCATCAAAAGAGAGGTGTAATCGTATTACAAACCGCCACATGTTAAAAAAGCCGATCTCAACAACTACTGTGAGTTACTGTCAGAAATGGTCCAGGTTCTACAGATGCACACATGTATCCATGTGAAAAGTTATACTGGCTTTATAAATCAAGGTACAGCATGACCTTTGAATGAAGTGGTTTTTCCAGACAAATACCGTGACACTGACTGTAGATGGTGATCGCCGGAGTGTATAGTATCAGTTCAACAGCGTGGTTAGCCGTCGCTGATGGTACAACCTCGTGATAAAATTACCGAATTTTGAAAGTGATTCGGCTACAGAACTCCCTCACGCCGCCGCGGCTCGGTATTTATCCAGTATTTGTAACGCATTCCGTCTCGATGCAACGTCAGAGGTTTATTGATATATCAACTGGGTTATAGGCGATGGTTGATTAAGAAGGATCACAAACAGTGGATGGTGTGCTGATTGATGTCATAAGAAATGTACACTAGCTTCTCAGATCTCTAGTGTAACGCTATCCGCTAGAAATGCTGTCTGGGATTTGGAATCAAGTCACTCCAGTCAGCCACATACCTGTATTGGATCCTACGGAGAAGTCCTTTAATGATTACAACCACTAGTAAATCATATTTCTGGTACTCTCATATCTCTAAACGAGTCACCTTTCTCAAACCTATCTGCTATAGTAAAATTTCAACATCGTTTTAAGTAGTCCCTCTGCATCTTGCAACTGCTGCAATTTCTGCAGCTGTATGCATGTTATCATTCCAATTTAAGTCGGAACTGAGTAGAAATCGGAGAAAGCTGTATCTATCACCTTCTGCATCCCATGTAGAAACAGGCTAAGCTGAGTTAGTGTTGTAGGACTGTGTTTTGACCATTAGATGGTAACGGGAAGATACTGTCATAGCTCAGCCAACTATGCACGATGTGTAAGGTCTGCCAAATGAAGCAAGCTCCTGCGACACGAAGTAGTATAAAGGACAGTGCGGGAACTGGGAGACGAAGGAAGATTTTACTACTGCATTGTGGTGTGTGTCACTTACAACTACTGCTGTCTGAAGCGATCCACATTCCTCATGGCCCATTCATGTCTATCACCCCAACTGGCTATCTCCGTTATAACGTACCATCCAACAGAGAAAACTTATGAACTATAATAGCTCCACTAAACTTCATTCGATAGAGAAGTTGATATAAGATTTTTATCGCATCCCTCTCTACCCATATATCGAAAATAAATATCATCTGCTTGCCAGCATAGAGCACATGTGGCGATACTATTAAATATAAAGCTGTTGATCCATTGCATTGGACCAGTGTAAAGGTGCCTCGCTTGTACTGTAAGAAAACGCTGTATCCCACAAATTGTACTATAAGTCAAAGAGACTCTCCTTGTGAACCCTGTGTAATTTGTCTGAAACATTGTTTATCCTGCTGTAAAACGCTTTGTGCACTGTCATACATTTAGTTTTTTCTGCCATGACTTCAAGGTCTGTGTCAGGTTCTAAACTGACATAAACGCTTTCTGATCCATTGTTTCTCACAGAAAACTAGATGTCACACGGTATAAGTCATGTTGTCACTGCTGCTACCATAACACTACAGACCCACTGGATGATTTTAAATAAAAGATTGACGACCACTGCATTTAAACTCATCTGTCATAGTGACTGAATAGCTGATCGCTCTGTGTTCCATTTCAACTGATTCCTCATATTGCAGTCATGTACGCGATCACTGTTTTAGTGCTAGTCATCCCCAGAATGTGTTGCCTCTCCACCATAACTCTTTCTTCAGCTCAAACAATCGATGTCAGTCAGTCATTATGTGGTAACCAACAGCTTACCAGTGGACAGATGGGATGAAAAAGACACCATCGATGTACTGAAGTAATAAACATCACAGTTGATAGTGTGAACAATTACGACAGCATCTTTCCCAATTCCTGTATCATAGCTAAACCGTCCCTTCTCTAGTTTGGTAGTATCACTGCGAAAGTAGATACATGACTGTGCAGTATGTCCATTCATTGTTAACTCCCGAACACATACATCATCAAAGTATACCACACAGCTCTACATATTTCTGGCACCTCGAGCATAGTGCTTAATTTACGTTCTATCTCTATGTGGATGGGAGTCACAGAGGATTCTCGCAGTATTAGGATAAAATTAGAGACTGAAAGACCCCCTCGCACTGTCTTTGACCAACTCACCCAGCAGCACCATTACCTATCAAATCTGCAGCCGACCAGAAGTACAGCACTCCATTCCACATCTCTTGAATGAATGGAACTTGCCGACTCCTCGCCCATCCAAGTGCACAAGATTTCTCCAGATGTGCCCATTTCGAGGAGGTTAGTACTCGTTATCAGTGTCTAGTAACAGATTTGAAAGTGATGTGATGTAACAGCAAACGGTTAAGGAGAACAAGAAACCGCTGATTTTTATGCATGATGGAGCTCCAACAGATGGAGAATGATGCATTTAACATAAATCAACTACGATAACAATTTTAAAATATTGTTCTAGTGTCTGGGATCAGTAATAGGAGGGTATTGGTAAGAGAGAGCATAAACACATACACTCATAAGGCTACACGGCTCTGCACTTAAAACTGGCTGTAATGTTAGACCACTTGAGTTTCAGACCTATCAGTCATATGGAATGCAGCGCTATCAATATTCCAATGTGAAAAATATATTTCCAGCGCATGACATTCATCTTTCTTGCAGGTTTCTCTACAATAACTATGGTAACAAACTGTGAAATGAGAAAGAACTACTTCCTTAAAACAGTGCCTCTGTGTAATACATGCACAATATAGCTTTCAGAAATTATACTATGCCCACATCAGTCCTATATAAAATGATCGTTAGTAATGCAAAATACCTGTTACAAGGAAACAGACAAACGCATAGCAGCAGTGTGTGACATGTGAAACAACAAGTCATGTTACCACTAACTCTGTACACAGCACATCTGTCAAGCAGATGAATACATGGGGACTGCAGTGTCTCACAAGCACCTATCGCTAACTCAGTCATAAAACTGAAGTATCGATTTTACACCCAAGATACGACAGGAGAATGGAGTACATCGCATAACACTTCGTTTGTTTAGAGGAATGTGTCACAGTTCACCACACTTGAGATGGATCTCCTCTGATGCCGAGATGTTTACTGTTAACGACCGCAAGCAGACACTGCTCTAGGAGCCACACAGAAAACTTGGTTATATAAAGTCTAACACAGGCTATTTCACACAACTGATGCATCCTGACAGAACATCAGTAAAAAATGAATACAAGACCTGCAGCAGCTTCTCCCTCTCTCTAGAATGCATCATCAGTTTCTCATGACCACTCCATCCACTCCACATCATCCTTTAATGAAGTAAGTTTAGAGACAGATGGCTCTCTGTCTTCCCGACAAGTGTCAAATACAGTAGTCAACCCACAAGTATCACTGTTACCTCAATAGACATATAGTAGAATGCTGCCTTGACAGAAATAAAGTGACTGTTTCCCTTTCTTCCATGTCGACATTTCTTCAGATTCTTATTACTGTGAGATATGTATTCCCATGTACAAACTGTTCTGCGCCAACCAGAACATATGCTATACTTCCTCAATTTCCCCACATTTCGGTGTATATTCACTAAATTTATACATATTTTGGCAATTCTATTGATTTGTTTATGTCAATTCTACCCATGCAATTTTCAAATAACCTCTCGTTCCGTTTTCTACAATTTCTTGTAAATGTAGTACAGCTGCCAACACCTAGCGCAAACGCACTGTTCATGAGGCATAGTATAGCACTGCATTTCCAGTCGCCTCCACCCCAAATATTCCACATTTGCAGAGCATCTGCTCCGTTTTCTGTATGTCTGTGTGTGTGCATGTGTGATGCACGTCTCCCAGGACCAGGTCCTTCCACTGGTGGCCCAACTTCAAACACGAATTCCATAAATTGTTCAAAAAAACAATATTCCATTCACAGAATCGATTTACAGACAAATTCCTTTACTAAATAAATACACTCTATTCCACATACTGCCATAAATAACTAAACAGTATTCTATACATTGTCAACTGAGACTTCTTACCGCCAATTTCTGAGAGAGGGGTGGGAGGGAAGGGGGTTGACCAGAGGGGGAGAGGCTAATTAATTGATCAATTGAATTAAGTAGTCAATCAAATTCTTAAGTGTGAGAGTGGCTATTCCAATAACACAGACCTCAATGTGCGCCTGTAGCAGCGAGAGAGAGGGGGTGGATTGGCGGTTTCCTGAGGAGGGAGGGGTGTGGGAGGGGATGGTGAACAGGTCAATCTAAAGGAAGGGTCCTTTTAGCTGAACAATAGGTTAAGTACCTTTCAATCAAAGGAGAACAACAGGTTAAGTACCCATCAAACAAAGGAGAGCAGGAGGTTAAGTACCCATCAAACAAAGCAGAACAATAAGTTTGCCTCTAGGTGCATACATGTCCCTGATGTAGTCACCCTGCAATAACAAACTGCACCACAAACCGCTTTGGCCCACTACAATTGTTTCTTGTACAGTTGTCTCCAAAGGGTGCTACAGAACTTACTAGGTGTTTATTGTGTATTTTTATTTTTTATTCATATACCATATATATATATAGTGAACTCTGAAATTCTGTACTGTTTCTGCGAATTAAACTCTTAAGGTAATTTCTAGTAATTCAGCCAAAGTCGACACTCAGCCAGTCACCCAGATACAGCAACCGCCAGCCACCATAGCCATGGCCCTTGTACACCTTGGAACCAGAGCCCAATTGACGCCACTGAGCTCTACCCCACGCTCTATGGTACGTCCGAACAGGAACTGGACCAATCGTGGTCTTAAGGCACAATATTAGGCTGGAGTAAGAGCAAATACTTACTGATGTAATGGGGTTCTTCGAAAACGATAATGACAAAACATACAGTCCACAAAATACAGGACGGTAACACTTAAAGGAGAAAATGAGATTTTCCAAGCAAAGGAATGATATCTAGGAAAAACGTCCGTTCCAGCTGTGTATGGTCTACGCTGGGGATTGTGGGTGTCATGTAATAAGAGAATAGTTGCAAAATAATCTGATTGGCTAGACAAAGAACATGATCAGCCCCATCTGATCATAGTAACGCCCAGAGAAACTACTTTGCAGAATGGCAGGAGAGGGATTGTCCTAGTGTATGGGACATGGCGTCAAGAGGTGTAGTGAAATAAGTGAGTACTCTCTTGCGAATTTTTGAAAATCTTTTGATAGCTTTGGTAATGCAGATATTAGTTGGAAAGTGTCTCTATCATCTCTTTGACCCATTTTGTGACGTGGTTCCAGTAACGAGTATTTCAGTCTGTCACAAAACTGACCACAGTGGAAGATATCTTCTGCAAGCAAATAACTGAGGAACTGGTAACTTTATAATCCTAGGAAATTCCATCATTAATACTCGTCTCAAAATCGCTAGATATTATTTCATTGTATAAAAGGGGAATTAGCAACGTTAGATATGAGGCGTGTAGCATCAAAACTGGCCAAGTCACTGAGCGCATTTGTATCTATGAAAAACCTCTACAGACAAAACAATAATGGTCACAAACATTTTTCTTTCATAGTTACGTCGTTAATGGTTCTACAGTTTTATGAAATCGGATTCATAACTATCCCGTTTTTTTGTTAAATTAAGTTTTGACTAGGCCATTTTTGTTCCAGTTTTAATATAATTTTACGATTTGTTGTAGAACATGATCCCTTATAAATCACAAAATCTTGTGAAAAAAGCAATTAAATGGAAAAAAGTGACTGTGTAATTACCTTTCTTTACAGCAATAGGGAAATAATTCAACATTAATAGAATAATAACCTGTCAAGAAGAACATCAGAATACTGAGGAGAACAGAAAATAGGATTCCTCTCACAAAAACTTTGTATTTTGCTTAGATCTTGAAGACAATACAAAGCGAATTATCTTCAAGCAGTCAAGAATGTTAATAGAATCGTTATTATGAGAGACACTATTCACACATACTGTTTAAAAATGTTGTTTTCAGTTTGCTCTCATTAGGATTACAATATCAGAAATTTCATGTAAACCACTGATGCAGACTTCAGGGATTGTGTTGGAACCCTCATCACCAGTGCAAGCTGTTTTACTGGTCACAATGTTATCGTTTTATGTGACTGCAATGACGGAAGATCTTATCACTTAGGATCAAACTGTTTCTGCAGGAGGTTTTTTCTGTGTCTAAAATGATAGACACAGAAAGAATAATGCCTTTCATTACTGTGTAAGGTACAATATATAAGTTACACTACACAATATGGACAAAATATTAGCACACAGGAAATAGGACTTCTTTCGTATCAGTTACGGTAAAAAGCGCCCAGATTCGTAAATTGGTGCAAAAACTTTGTGTCAAAATCGTCCAAATGAAATAACATTAAATCAAAGAATGTACATTATAAGGAAGTATCTTGCCTACTAGGATGATCACATTGTTGTGGAATCTAGCAACAAAAGTTTCCTGACAAAAACACTGCGACAGGAGATAGTTGCTCGTTCGTTGTCATGGCCAGTTATTAATTCACTTCCTGCGTGACTTCACTCATTCTGTTGCACGACCAAGAATTCAATGCACTGTTTCATGAAGCTGATTTCGTTGCACATTCCTTTCTCACGTGATAGAGATGTACTTCTGCTTCACATTGATAACTTCAATTCATTTTCGTTCATTTAGTGACTTTCTGATACTAGACGCGTCATGTACTGTGAGAACTCACAAATACAGAGGGTGTTGTAAAATATAGGTCCTCTTTCCCGATGTTAAGAAATGGATAGAGCTTAATGTTCTTAGCTTGTAAGTTGATACGGTATTCATCCCACAGGTAGTTCCAGTCAGTGGGAGTAGAGTGTCGGACGTTAACTGCGTTTGCTGTTAACACAATGACTGCCGACCAGTCTAATCGGAATGCATCTGAATCGTTTGCAAGTGCCGCCCACACAGTTCTGAGTAGGAGCTCTTAAAGTGCTCCAGTGTGATGTCAACGATTGGGACGGTAATTTTTCGTGCTACACTGTAGGCAGATACTGGTTACATTTTACATTTAATTTGGACAGAAGATATGGGTCATACAGTCAGACCAACATGAGTAAATAAAACGTGGCTGTTAATAAAGGAGAGATGTGTACTAAGTGAAGCATAATATAGTCAGAAACTGAAGTATTGAGGTAATTTTGAAATAGCTCCTACTGCAGTGATTTTCCTGACAAATATGACTTGTAAAAAGATTCTCCGCAGAGTTTTTTGGACACAGCTGTTACTGGACAGTTTTCATGAAATTATCTAGCTACGAATAAGCTACTAATTTTAAATCACTTTTTAAACTCCAGGTAAAAGTTATTTTCGACACACATCAAGGTAGTCAACCTGTAAAGGGAGATAAGCTGGGTTTCAGCATTCCGCCACACAATCATCGTCATGCCACAGGTACTTCACAATGACGTATGAGGTGGTACCGGCGTTTCTCTTTGATCATTGTCGGGGGCTCATTCCGGTTACCTGTCAGCGAACGTGCAAAGAGATGAATATTTAAGACCCGCGTTGAAGGCGCCAGATGAATCACGTCATGTTGTGTGGAGAGCTTGTATTACCTAACATCTTCCGCAAGAAGAGAAGTTCATCTCGTACCGTTTTCTTTCTATTACTTTTGCCGTTCTGTCGGTGTGATTTGAGAGGTTGGAGAAGACGTTATGAAACAGCTTTCTGTCCCTACGTAATTCCAATATTTTATTATTCATATTTTGTATCTTCCTTACAGTGTCTTGAAAGGAAGATACAAGATGAACATAAACAAAAGCAAAACGAGGATAATGGAATGTAGTCGAATTAAGTCGGGTGATGCTGAGGGAATTAGATTAGGAAATGAGACACTTAAAGTAGTAAAGGAGTTTTGCTATTTAGGGAGCAAAATAACTGATGATGGTCGAAGTAGAGAGGATAGAAAATGAAGACTGGCAATGGCAAGGAAAGCGTTTCTGAAGAAGAGAAATTTGTTAACATCGAGTATAGATTTAAGTGTCAGGAAGTCATTTCTGAAAGTATTTGTATGGAGTGTAGCCATGTATGGAAGTGAAACATGTACGATAAATAGTTTGGACAAGAAGAGAATAGAAGCTTTCGAAATGTGGTGCTACAGAAGAATGCTGAAGATTAGATGGGTAGATCACATAACTAATAAGGAAGTATTGAATAGGATTGGGGAGAAGAGACGTTTGTGGCACAACTTGACCAGAAGAAGGGATCGGTTGATAGGACACGTTCTGAGGCATCAAGGGATCACCAATTTAGTATTGGAGGGCAGCGTGGAGGGTAAAAATCGTAGAGGGAGTAAGGATGTAGGTTGCAGTAGGTACTGGGAGGTGAAGAAGCTTGCACAGGATAGAGTAGCATGGAGAGCTGCATCAAACCAGTCTCAGGACTGGAGACCACAACAACAACAACAACAACATTTTGTATTGACAACGATCTTCCAATTACAGGCTTTTGAAATTACTATTGCCTCTCAAAATGTACGTTGCCAATACTGTTCATATAACATAAGTTCCATGCTCTGTGGCGTATTAGGTCGTGATTTTTTCTTGACTCTGAACTGTGTACTTAAGCTGTATCAGTCTAGATATGTGAACAAATAAAAGTAAAATTATGTAAAATTGCAATAAAAACGATCTACTCAACGCCCCTTATTTACAAAGAAATAAGATCTACAGACGGTAAGACGAGTATCAATGACCGAAATTTGTTGTAGGATTATAAAGATAATAGTTCTCTACTCATTCCTGTGAACAATGTATTCATTGAAAAAGTATACATCGAACATATCGGAAAAGAGTAGTATCAGTAAACCAACTCTAGCGCACCTTGTCAAAAAGTTTTGTTTACGATTATGACGCCACATGCCATACCATCTTATCAACGAATTCATTATCATGACAAGGATCCTTTCCATTGTCTTAAGCATCACGTGACACGCCCTGCACTCTTTCAATGATGTCGTCATGCCGCTCCCCCTCCACCTTCCCACCCTCCCCCTCCAGCTAATCAGCAGCAGTCGTTAAAATGAACCAGATGATCACAGTACAGTATGGTAGAGGACAGTAAACTGAAACAGACAACATACTATAACGATCAGATCACAAATATTCAAATGAATTGAGTAAATTGGTCTCATGTTCGAAAATTCATAGTACTCTAGACTCTCGCTGATCCGGCCTCAGTAGTCCGGTCTCTTAATAATTCGATGCACATCCAAAAACAGGTACTCAACGAATTATCGTGCGCAACAATTCCTTAGTCAAACAATGCTTTATGTACTGTATTTGAAACTGTAGCTTTCCTTACAGTTCGGAATCATGTCTTCTAAAAGGAAACACGTTACCCTAGACCTCAAGCAGAAAACGATATTTTATATAAGTTAGAGTGAGGTTCTTCGCAGAAAGCCATTGCTGCCGAGTTCAATGTTGGACCAGCAACTATTTATGAACCAAAAAGAAAGAAGATGTTATTCGATAGTACTCACCACAAATGGATAGTGAGTTGGGGAAACGAAAGTTTATGCGAAAGAGTGAGATTTAAGAACTGGACGTAGCTGTTTATAGATGTTTCGCACAACAACGCAGTAAAGGAATTCCTTTTAGTGGCCCGATTATAAAGGAAAAAGCACCTGCATTTAACAAACAAGTTGGCGGTAGTAAATTGTTTGCAGTGAGCGAATGTTGGCTATCAAACGGGAAAAAACGACATGGCATTCGCCAGCTGACGGTCACCTGCGAAAGTCACTCAGCTAACGATAAGGATGCTGATGAGTTTGTAAGCAAGAAACGGAAGGTAACAGAGGAAGAGGATTTAACTGCTGTTGCCTTGTATAATGCTTACTAAACAGGAGTCTTTTACAAGATGCTTCCTTCAAAACCATTAGCTGCCAAGAACAAGAAGAAAGCTTATGGTTACAGGCAACAGAAACAGCGCTTAACATCAATGGCGTGTTGCATTGCACATGGGAGTCATAAACTACCACCTATGGTGATTGAACAATCCCAGCGTCCACGTTGTTTTCACCACACTGACATAAATACTCTACCAGTGCAGTATTGCGCTCAGAAGAAAGCGAGGATGGACAGACAAATATTCTCTCGGTGGTTGCATGAAACGTTTGTACCAGCAGTAAGAAAAGAGTTAAAGAAGAAAAAGCTTCCACTGAAGGTATCCCTATAATTGAAATGCTCCCAGACCTCCTTTAGATGTTTCTCTAAAGTCCGATAGTATACATTCTCTCTTTCTCCCACACAATTTGACAGCCCTAATTCAGCCCATGGACCAGAGAATTTTGGAATCAATTAAACGACTTTATCGACATTAAATTCTCGTCTCCTTGCTGAACGAAAGTGAAAATGACTCTATCGAGTCTATGCTGAAGGCATGGAGAGGAATTAGCATGCGTGATATAGTTTTCCAAGCAGCCGAAGCGTAGGATAAAGTGGAGAGCTGGAGAAAATTGTGGCCATCTATTGATGCCGAGTTGGATCTAGTAGTGAGTGACAGCGATGAGTCAGTCATTTCGGGATTATCAATTACTTTGACACGTTCCACAACCTTGCAGAAGGAGAAGAAACTGATGATGAAGATGTTACTAAGTGACTGAATGATGAAAACTGAGATTTGGACCAAACTTTAACAGACGAAGAAATAATCAAAAGGGTGCAAGAAAGTAATGATGAAAGTGATGAAGAAGGGGACACAGGAGGAGAGAGCATGAAGATTTCTCATACTGCTGGTGCTGGAGTGCATTATGCAACAACCAGATACATACAGTACCGATTTAATGCCTGTAATTCGGTTGCGTGATAAAGCATGCCACCGTTGCATATCATCATTGTGACCGTTGAAAATTAGGAACATGTTTCATAGTGAGTGATACGACTATATAATTATGCACAGTATATTGTACAACCAATGACTATGTTTGAAATTAATAAAGTATATCCTCTGTGTTTCAAAAATTATATCCTTGGGTTTAATAAAGTACAGTACACTATATCTCCTCTGTTTTCAAAGTAAATAAAAAAGAAAATAAATGAATAAAATAAATTTCAGGCACTCAATAATCCGACACTTCCGCTAATCCGGCACCCATATGTGCCAGGAATGGCCGGATTAAGGGGACTCCAGTGTATTACCGAAAAGAAACTGTGTAGCGTCTGCTAGAAGTGCACGAAAATTGCACCATATACAAAGATATTTCCCATTGAACTGAATAAAATGGTGTCATGTACAAAGGTATTTGTCGATAGTCTTCATTTTCATCTATTATGTTTACACACAAAAAATGGCTCTAAGCACTGTGGGACTCCCTTAGACTTAGAACTGCTTAAACCTAACTAACCAAGGACATCACACACATCCATGCCCGAGGCAGGATTCGAACCTGCGGCCGTAGTGGCAGCGCGGTTCTGGACTGAAGCACCTAGAACCGATCGGCCACCGCGGCCGGTTGTACACACACACATATACACACACTCACACTCACACACACACACACACACCCACACACACACACACACATACACCTGGAAAACATATTATGCATAATGTAGTTGGAATGCTGAACAGAGAGGGAAAGAGAGAGAGAGAGAGGGAAAGGGAGGAAGAGAGAGGGGGGTAGAGAGTAGGAGGGAGGGAAAGAGAGGGAGGGAGATAGAGTTCGTTACATAAGTTGCTTGATGTTTCTTAATATATCCAGATGTCTGTTAACAGGTGGTGATTGACAACTATTTTAACATTATTTCAAATTAAAACTCTCTCTCTCTCTCTCCCTCTCTCTTCCTGTAACGATTACTTGAAAGAAGCACCAACAAAATAACATATTTCTGATGGAAAATAACCAACCAAAATACTCTAAAACTGAATTTATTGCTGTTTTAAATTTCCAATAATATATAACTTACTAGTTACATTTAACGTTTTTTTTACATTGTATTTATCTATTTTTTTACATTTTCACAAACACACTAAAATCACATTTAACTTCGTCTTCCAAGAAAACTCGTAAATAAACTGTTGAAACACAACGCAATTAACTTTGTCTTGAAACGTAAATCGCTTGTCACAATATGGAAACGTATAAATATACTATAAATTCCTGTTCCTCTTCCACACTTTTCAGAGTATCATGTATTGTAAACACTAAATCGTTATAACTTGTGTAAGTACGTGACACATCTCCAGTAGCTATTCAAGTTGTAACATATGTCTGCCTCCATCAAATAAAACTTATACTGGACTGCACTTCACAGGTGATCGCATTTCCCAACACACTGTAGCTTTAGGTGAGTTAACATGATCAGCTAAAGCTTCTTCTTGTACAGGAGGAAAATCACGGGTCTTTCCTAACCTCAGGTCCAAACCATTTCCACTATTTAATCTGATTTACAATTTGCTGAAAGATATTTTAAAATTTTCAGCAGCCTTTCTAATGTAAAAATCGTCACCAACAGCTTATTTCCATTTTACAAAACTTCTCACTCCATTTGTCTTTATTATTCCTTACATATTTTCTAAAGATGAAAGATAAAAAATATACGAAAATGGATAACGTTGTTCCATTAACAGTTAGTTTACCGGGTGACTGTCATTATCCATCAATCCTTAGTGGCTAGCTTCACTAACAGTGGGTGATTTTATTCAACAAATAATAAACAACTGTGCAATACAAAGTAGGGCTTATCCTAATGCCCTTTAATCATTAGTATATAGTAGTATAGTGAAGAAGCTACTAGTTGAAATCTCTGTATTCTACAAGACCCATTATCAAACCAAATGCCAGATTCTTTTCCCAGTGTACAGGATCGGCTCATCTGCCTTCGAATGGAGTATTTACCAGAATTTTATACTCAGTGAGCGTCGGTTTGTTACAGTTTAACTATTACATGGAAGGCTATTTTTTAACATTTTTCTGCAATGTGGAGGGAAACATATTACCTTTTTGCTATAACATAGGGCAACTTCATACATTTTAGTCAGTGTGGAGGATAAAAAGTAACCATACTGTTGAAAGATGGACGAACTTCTTATACTTTTGCCTTAACATAGAGGGCAAGTCGTTATCGTTTCTCTGTAGCAGGGGGCAATTAATTACAATCTGCTGTAACATGGAGGGAACTTGTTAGAGTTTTGATGTACCATATGGTAATTTATTACGGATTTCGTTTAATGTGGACAGAGATTTGTTGACCTGAAGTATCGACACATTCCTATGTAATCTGGAACTGATCACTGCATGTCAAAGGAGGATGAGCTTTCGAGTAAAATATTTGGGGAGAAGTATTTTTTTGTCACAGCAGAGTGGCTACCTTGTAGAGCTCATTGACTTCGAACATGGACTAGTTGTTGGCTGTCACCTGAGTAATAAATTCATCATAGACATTTCAACCCTGCTAATGCTCCCCAAGTCAGCTGTTGGTGATGTAGAAACCACTTCAAATAAAAGAGGACGGTAAAGACCCATGTACTAATGGACAGGACCGTCAGCCACTTTGGAGGTGGAGGACTCACATGAAATCAGCAGGAGGAATCATTACTAAGTTCCAAAGTTAATTGCGAATGTATGGTTCCGGTTAGCCTGGACAGTTTTGGTATGGATAATGCGAGTCTAGGAAGATGCTTAATGATTACCAAGTTCTCTATTTTGGATAAGGAGGATATAGATGGATTGTGTACTGTCCATAGCCACAAACATACCGTCAGTGACTCTACATTACAAAACAAAGTGGGTCCTCTGCTGTGCAGTGACCAGTGAACTATGAAACCACTACTGTCACAACTTACGCACAGTGTCTATTAGCCATGATCCTCGTTACCCAGTACCACATACAGACTGAGAATACTGTTTAGGTTTATAGGAAACTATTCCGCGTACCGAAACAATTGCTGGCACTCATTGTAGATTTCATCGACCGACGGCTGTTAGAAGGCATCATACAACACAGGGATCGTACCTGGGGGCAACCTCGTCCTGTAAAAATTGAAGTACGGCATCACGAAGTATCGCTATTTCTGCTGCTGTAGATACTTGAATTCTAGAAACATAACCGACACCAACCTGATGCTTAATATCTTCGAGACGCTTAATTAGTTAGGGAGACTCAAATACTACTCCGTAAAAGATTTGTGGGGCGGTTACCACCTAATGGAGCTAATGCAGGAGGACAAAACTAAAACAGCTTTTATGATCTGTTGGGAGCATTTGCAATGTCACAGGATGCTGTTTGGGCCTAAAAATGCAGCAGCCACATTCGAAAGAATGGTAGATTGAGTTTTCGTGCCATAAAGCCTAGGAAATGCATTGCAACAAACGGTGTATTTCTATCGCTGCTCGTTTAGTTTTTATTGCCGTTTCAAATATACCGGTCATTTTTGGAACACTCTGTAGATGGTAAAGAGAGTCCTGTGGTGTACGAATCTCAACAGATGAACTGAGCAGTATGCTATTACTGTTCCACAGAGAAGGAAAATTTGACAGTGATCTCTCGAGTTACTTTTCATGTTACCTGTTTGGGCAGACACTGAAAGCTGCAACAGGATCATGCTTAACTGAAATGGCTATTGGGGTTGAATGATACCTCTAGCAGATTGACAAGGTGGGCTCTTAAGCTGAGTGAGCCATTCATAAACCTGGGAGGAAACACACATACATGGATACTTACAGTAGCTAGATCTCAATACTGCAAGCACTTACGAAAAGTGTGAGTGACATGCAGAGAGGACAGGGAGATGACGCAGACTGTCAGGAATTTAGGTCGCAGCTGCAGTTCACAACGTCCGAGGGCTTTCCATGCAGGTTAACAAAATGAAGACAGTTCATAGTGATTCCAAGGCCGATGAGGAAAGAAGTATTGCAACAGGCACAAGACATTGTGTTGTCAGATCATGGTGGTTGGAGCGCGATGGGCAGAAAGGTGGCTGACAAATTTTGGTGGTGGATGAGCAAAGTGATGTGGATCTGTGTATACGAAACTGTGAACGATGTGCACAACGGGACGGTCCGAGCCATAAAAAAATTCTTCTTCAGAGGCTGGCGCATGCATCAAATCAGTTTCAAATAATAGGGTCCATTTAACAGTATATTTATAAAATTACTGATGTTTTTGGTGGTTCATATCTATGACAGCAAGTCCTGACCAGCAGGCTGCTACAGCTGCTTTACCTATAGTGAATAACTGGAACCACAATTTACTCTCTGACCACTGAACGAAGCTCTTCTCTGATTTGATATAACAGCTCTGCCGTATACGTTGCGTTCGCAAGTTATGGACAAGTCCTTTCATCCACATGTAAATGGGCAAACAGAAGATGATCATACAACAGTCTCTAAGATGATAAGTCATTATGTTAGCGGTCAACATACAGATCGTGAGAAAAGAAGGCTTTCCACGCCTAGCTTCCCTGATCATATTGTTGTCGCACTCTGTCACAGGAGCGATCTGACAGACTGGTATATTTCAATCGCCATAAAAATTGCGTTCAGCAATTTCAGTGAAACAACTCAGTTTTATATGCAAAAGGTTGCATTAACACCACACAAAAATATATATTGAAATAAACTTTAAAGCTTTTATAAAACAACGCATTAAAGGCAGAAACTACACATAGAGCGTAAAATTCCATATTTATGTTAATGCTGTAAAAATTCGAATACCATGGACTTTAAATTTTGCTTTTGTTGTGTTTTTATTGTTTATTGCACATGTAGCAATAAATCTGCAAGAAAAGTACCATAAAACATTCAATAAGTAAAAATTTCACTGATATTAGGCTTTTAGTTTTCTTATGAGAAATTTTCTTTGCAACTGCTGTGAATTTTTGTAGAGCATTAAAGCAGATTGGTTTTTTGCAACAATGGCAAGCATAGACCGCCTTCCTCTTCATTTTTTGGATCACAGGTGGGGCACATTTTGCGTTTTTCCCATTATTTTATAACGAATTCTGCTCTTGGTTCCTCTACACTAAGAAAACGGGGAACACGCGCACGACGTTCAGGAAATATACAAGAGGTTGTTGACTCGCCTTTCCATTTGTGGTGTCACCTATCAGATAGCAAGATTCTTAAAAAAATCAAAGTGGCTGACTTCAGTGTTGTCTCTGTTAGAGTTGTGAAAGACAAAGGCATTCACTCTACTTACGTCCAACATGGGAAAAACAATGTTATTGGCTATCGATGTGTTGCGTACGTTGCTCTGTTGAATACTTGGCAGACTTCTCGTCTAGATCATGAACACCACCTTCAGTTCGATTATAGTGTGAATGTCATACTTCTTTACCTGCATCACAATGCTTCCATTAATCATGGTGCTTAGACAAAATTAAAATTTCGACCCCACCATTTTTTGGCACAAATGGAACTAGACTTTGACCATGCGCGACTGCATAAATTGTAGTACTAACCTGCTTGCATCTCACATTAAGAATTATTTTGGTATTTCTCTTTTTCTTCCACCGTTCTCACTCAAACTAGCCCTCCTAATCTGAGACACGTTGCTAACTCGACTGAGCTGAACCAGTTGTCTTCTGCAATACTGCGGTTAGTCTGTTCAGTTCATTTAGGTAGTCTAATCATAGCCTACTTTGGTTTTTGGAGCTTTATTTCCAATGAACTTAGAATTTGCCCATCTCAATCCCTTTCTGTATAAATATATACATTAAACAGATAACCAGTGCGAGCGTCAGTAAAGCACATGTCTTTTAAGTCATTCTTGGATATTTTGTATGCGATGTGCATTTTGAATCTCCGTTTACCTCCAAATGATAACAGCGTTTCATCGATACCCGCAGATTCTCCATTACTGTATAACATTTGACTGTTGTCTAAAAACTTTGTAAAAATTTCTGACACACGATTGCTTGGCTTCAAAAGCGGTTGGAGAGACATCGAAAATGAAACATAGCAGAAGTACGCCAAACCGGTTTTTGGGTATAACTTATCTCAACAAATCATTTCCAGCACCATGGTGGTATAACATGATATTCAATATTCTCTGCTGGATATAAAAACATTTAAAATACTAAACCGAAAAATTCGTTTAGTTTATATATATCAGCCTCTTACCAAACATGCTTTCATTTGTCTTAGATTAGTATATTTAACTATGATACTCAGAATATCGTCAGTCAGAAGAAAATTCCAAATAGTAAGAGGATTTAGATTATTACCTACTTGAGCAGACTGTCGCACTGTTGGCAAGAGAATTATGTTATGCTGTAGAACATGAGATCCCTTGAGGAGAGGCTTAGACGAGAGGCGATACTCGTTTCGACCAAATATATTTCTAGCAAAACCTGTACCTATGAATTCAGTTTTCACACTTCTGTCTTCATCACGTTGGTGACCTGTTTCATTCAAGAAAATCGTAATGGCAAAACAAATTCGTCTTCACTGTCACACTGTTCTGATTCTGAATTGCGTTAACTTTCAATTTGGTTGTCACTATATAATCAAACATCGCTTCCTAAATAGTTCTCGAAGCAATATTCGAATTCAGAGCCTGTGACACTAACAGTAGACGAAGATATGTTTACTAAATCCATAACGCGAAGTCCCAGGAGTGGTCTCAAAGACCGCTAGCACGAAAGATACGGTAATAGTATCAGTCCACATTTCGTTGAAGTGGCTGCCGACAACTGAAAGCACGGCAGCTTGGGGAAAAAACGACTAGATAACGTTGTAATGTCCCATCTCACCACTACACATTAGCTAGAGAATAATATTAAACGCTAGCGCTCTGTGAGACTACACATTGGACGCTAAGACGTGAGGAAGGAAAATGTCATGTGTTAGAACTAAGTTAGGTTCCACTATCGAGTCAGCAAAGGAGTTTGTGAAAATGGTAGGTGAAGTTTGGCGAAGAGTCAGACGAGCAAATACGTAAGCTCTGGAGAGACAATAATGTATAGAATAGTGTATAAGTCAACTTCCACATTTCAGAGGTGGTCAATGGGTGTTGGTTACCATTCCAATGGTCCATATCAACGCACTTAAATGACATCCTCAGCCAGTGTTAAGATCGAGTTAACAACTAAAACTAACGTTGCACATATCAATAGAGTAAAACTGTTCGATGGTGCAGTCGATGTCTCACCACAAATTACAGTTCTAGTGCCACAGCAGAGCGTAAAAGCAAGGAGAGCTAAGAGGAATGAGCCAGCCAAGGCTTGTGCTGCGCACGAGGCATCGTATGCACTGAGAATGCGAAATTAGTAGTACTCAATTAACACTTTACTGCAGTCTATTTTCCATACTGTATTAATTTTTCTTCCCGTTCTTGCATACTATTACATTTACACTTTGTGTTAGGGGTTAGCATGTCATTCATGAAAGTCATTCACTCATTCGTGTAGGATGTAGCAGTCTTTTTGTAGACGGGAGAATGTTGATGGAAGTTTTCTCTCTCTCTCTCTCTCTCTCTCTCTCTCTCTCTCTCTCTCAGGTGGCATAACGACATAGACACTTCAAAGAATAGTTGTATTCCTAAGGCGACTGCCCATCATCAATGGGGGTGTAGGAGCTGCAGTCCTGAACCAGCCATCGAATCACGGAGTGTTGTTTTCCAAGCAACCGGATATGCTGTTGACAGACCACCAGTGGACACAAGAAAGTGTTGGTGATGCACGAGGGGATGCATATGCTCTTACGACATTAGAGGAATTGCGAGAATGTAGAAAAGGATGTGCGAAGTTCAGTTATTAAGAGAGTTATTAATAGGAGAACTTTATGTTGTACAGTGCCCAGGGGAAGTGCTGGAACTTCAACCAGATTTTCAAAAAGTCAGTACACATCAAATTTACTCAGTATTTAAGTGACAGATCATAACCGCGAACTGTTACGAAGATATGAAACCAAGTGTCATGGAAAGGATGGAATTTCAGAGCA
This sequence comes from Schistocerca piceifrons, assembly GCF_021461385.2. Lineage (NCBI taxonomy): Eukaryota > Metazoa > Arthropoda > Insecta > Orthoptera > Acrididae > Schistocerca > Schistocerca piceifrons. The sequence goes on from NC_060143.1 coordinate 241,549,840, forward strand.
GTCGTATTTCAAGCAATGGTACGACTTGTGATAGGGCTGGTGCTAACTATTCATCACACACATCTGTCACCGGTATGACCATGATCAGGACATCGACACCAAGGCTGCACTGGTCAGAAAAGCATTTGAATGTCCTACCTATTCAAAATCTAACACCTCTTAACGACACTTTCAATTCGGAATTCCTACACTCAATAGATGACACAACTGCATCAGAAATTGGGCGTATTACCACTGAACAGGTGCTCCTATATATGTGACATTTCTGGCAGAAACAGCTTCAGAAGATTATCACTATAAGTAGTCTCACTTCTGGCATAACCGTGTTGCTTATAGTAACTTGTATACTCTACCCGTGCCGATCCTGCCTTTGTACTACATCCCTGTAGAATGTCTTGACACTGTAACTAAAAAGTATAAACTGGAACCAATTGTAATTAAACCTGTAATTAAATTATAACAAGTAGAAAGACAAAGCTCTCGACCGTATTAGAGAGTAAAACTTAGATTTAAGAGGGAAGAAGTGATGTAACTCCCCTCGGTAGATATTAACTGGGATTGCTGAGTATAAACTAGTATCAAATTAATCTATGTAAATTGCAGTTGTTATTGGCATAACAAAGTAAAATTTGGGACGATTTTATTAAAGAAGGGGGAGCACATAAAATTCAATTCCTGTGAGAACATATTATATTTAAAGTTAAAACATGGTGCAGACGAGAGAGAATCAGATCCGGCTGATAATGCGTGTGTCACAAACGTATTATGGGCCACGCAAAGAGCTCAACGTTACAGGTGGCAGTGCGCTGCTCGTGATACATTTCCACACCGACTGAGTCAAAATGAAGACGCGCAAAAGGCACAGTATGATGGCATCCAACGCGTCATCCAGAGTGTCTTGCACTATGGAGTCATAACATATGGCCTCTCAGGTCAGCTACTCCACGGCATCCTACCATGAACGGAAAGTGAGAAAGCGAGGAACTGACTAAAACTGAGACGCCACGTTCGGGACAGGTCCTCTGACACCTCCAGATAAAGACGGCAAATGATCGCATCGCTAGTCGCAATGCAGTTACTTCCATCTTAAATACAACCGTTTCTCAGGCCGGTCTCAGTGTTTGTTCGTTCCGACAGAATGACTCTGTCGCTAGGTACGGGATAACTCGGGTGGCGAGCCGTGACGTGTTGCCTGTTGCCGTGAGACTTCGAGACCACAGCCAGACAACTGTGTAGCGACTTAGTTGCTGCGAGCTGCCGCCGCTGTCTGACAGTTCTCTTCCCCTGGTCAAGTACAGTACCAAGTAACTGCAAACTACCGCCAGCTGAGTACCGCCTCCCTCACTGAAAGTAGTACCCTCTCTCTCTGGTTCAATGCAGTGTTGCTGATTTGAGTCCGGGGCTTCCACCTTCACGACACCAGCAGTCTGTGACATGCTGTTGGCACTTGCTGAATCGCCTGCCAGGGGCAGAAACTAATGGTGAGCCGCGGCAAGCTTGCGCCTACAGACTCCTGTCACGGCCACCTGCACAACACCGACGCTAGATCCTGACCTTCACAACGAAGCGCAGTGTCCGCATTCTTCGTCACAAGAAAGTGCGAATCAGAACGCCTTCTGCCTGCTGGAGAAGACAATCCATAGTGTGAAATACTAGTAATAAATATGATTGTAGACAAGGCTGTTTCATTGACACCTTGGGGCGTATGACAATGCCTGAACTCAGTCTCTTGCACCAATTGCGCCACCGCCTCACCCTCTTAGCTTCTACGCCTATTAAAACTCCTGACCGATGGATGATAGCTATACCATAGAGTGTTTAGGAAAGAGACAAGTTACCTGTTGTTAGTGAGTTTTTCGGTGCACGAACATACCTTCAGAATGTTATGTTTCTTTTGCCAATAAGTATTACTGTATTTTTATTCTACACTTGATGTCTCTAAATTGTAGGCTGTGAGAACATCAAGCCCAAGTAATAACAGAGGGAGTATTAAACTACCACAACAGAACATTTATGTTGTACGGGATATGGCAGCTGCATGCTGTACAGGACAGAATTGTGGAGAATGGTATTGGTAACAGATAAATGAAGGGAAATTAGTCATCAGGTAAAACTAATTCGTTGCTACTCAACAACTGGAGTTTAGGCATGTAACAACAAATTAATTTAGTACCTAGACCACTAATCTAGGCGTATGGTAGTGCACTGGTGCGTTGCGCCCTAACGATATTTTTGGAATTCTAAAACCACAGCCTAAGGAAAAGGCAATGAATTAATTGTAAAACATAAATAGATGTGTAATATTAAGGAATACGATTTAGGATTAGTCTTTTATGACAAGAATGTACCCTGAAAATGGTATTAACATTCATTCCAAATTTATTTAGCTCAAGGATACGAGATATACTAAACGGTTGCTTTACACAGGCTAATATTATACACAACGAAACAAATATGTTTTGGAATAACGGTACAATCTGAGCAAGCAGAGCGCGCATAGGCTATGAATAGCTTGTGCTAATAGCATTGTGCAGTGCACCAGAAAGATAACCTTATTAAATGCGCCACATATAACAGTTCCTTAGAGTCTATCTGAAAAAGAAATTGAGCAACAACAACGTTCAATATCAGAAGTCTATATTAGCTCACAATGAGTATATGCCAACGTCCAATCCATCTGCAGCGCACACTAAATAACCCACACGGGGCTCATAGTCCACAGAAGTTCTTACCCTCTTACTTCTACCAAAAACAGCGACAGAAAGATCACAGTCCTTTCTCTGAATGCTCCCTCCTAAACTCTGTCACCCAGCTCTATTGCTTCATTCCCCTCCCCCCTCCTCGCCAGCAGATATGCGTTTGTTATGCTCTACAATTCATGTCTTTTTTCATTCTTAAATGAGACATTGTGATGTAGGCTGTCGCTGTTATGAGTGCTATCTGTATTGTGTGTATTTCATTAATGTAAGACATGCGCGGAAAAGCTGGCTAACCCTCAAATGTAAGAACCTATGGATAAGTGCTGCCATATGTTGCTGGTTACAGGAACTATTAAAATTGACAATGGTTTCGCTCCTAACTATAACATTAGGGTGTAATGCAACGCAGAGAATTTCTTGTGTTTCGCTAGATATGATTTCTGTAATGTCAAAAATGGGCTGACCTTCCGATACACTCCGGCTGACCTCCAGCGGAAAGAAGCTGAATATCTGAGTAGCAGGAAAGCCAGTACCGTGCGATATTATAAACAGGCAACAGATAATTAACTGTGATTAGAAAATGTTTGGGGCTGGGTAGATTGTACTGGAATTAATAACAGTGGAAACACGAAATATAGTCCAGGTGTAATATGTAATATAATCACTTTATCAATGTAGTTTAGAATATTTGAAGTGCTCAGTTGGCACATCCAGAACAGAATTCAAACATCGGTAGTGAATACGCCGGATGTAGAGATGGGAAACGTTGACGGAAGTGTGAAAAATCAGTGGAAATTGTAGCATGAGGATGCGCACTTCACAGAATTGCCCCAAAGAAGTTGAGAAGAGGAAGCGAACAGTGGTAAAGAGTACAGTAATTAAAAGGGTGCAGTGAAAGAGGCAAAATCACAAGATTGAGATTGAGCCTATCCGAAAAAATGATTCAATATTGTACTTGCAGGTACACAGGAGAAGTTGTTTCGTGGACTCATGAGCGAATAAATAGTTCTCCTACGCAATCAAGTCGCTATTCCAGGTAAAAGAATCCCAATATGACGTATCTATCCGCTGACCGAAACATTAGCAAGATGGACAGTCTTTATCTAGATAATTGTAAAGACAACCGTTGGCAATATTATAAATTTTTCAATACTGGCTTTGCAAAACCACGCAGTGACACCTGTCAAATTTGTTATCGCTTTAAGATGCAAATTTCATGTGAAAAAACGGTCAGAAAAAGAACTTGAAGAAAAACTGAAATTCTATGTAAAGCAATTCATTACTGCCTATGAAAATCTAAAGACGGCTCAGAATATTAAAAAACTTATTGTTCTATTATGGTCATTGCTTTCATCAAGGATGCCTTCCTTTGCGACATGTGACTATGACAGTGGCCACTGGCTCGACTACTTGAGCCATACGTGATGTCATATCACCAGTTTTCCCTTTTACAAGACATTTTACCACAGTTAATGGTAATTTTTTGCTGTGATGTTTGATAATTTACGAAACAAGTCTTCACATATTATTGTTTTTTATTAATTGTTATTATTCGTGCTACGTTCAAATAAAAAGGATATGATAGATGAGAAACAGTAACCGATCTGTACTGTATGGATACCAGGTAAAAAAATAAGAATAAAATATTTTGATATAGTTTTTCCAGCCCTGTTTACACAACTCCATGTTCCTCAATTTCTTCACACTGCGGGTTAGCTCATTTTACGCGCACGTTCTCAGTTGTAATGATGTTTTTTGTATGTTAGTTTTCTGATGATTTACAGGTATCTGTTTTAGGTTATGCTCTTTACAGAAAAGGCTTTCATCTTTCAACTTTACTTAATTATGATTTCCTTTCATGTTTATTATTCATGTAATTTTTTTACTGTTTTTATGATGATATTTTTACCACTATATTTTTGACAAACAAATGTCTAAGTGAGATTTTCGCTCTGCAGTGGAGTGTACGCTGATATGAAACTTCCTGGCAGATTAAAACTATGTGCCGGACCGACACTCGAACTTGGTTGGTACCTTTGCCTTTCGCGGGCAAGTGTTCGCAGGAGAACTTCTGTAAAGTTTGGAAAGTAGGAGACGAGATACTGGCAGAAGTAAAGCTGTGAAGACGGGGCGTGAGTCGTGCTTGGGTAGCTCAGTTGGTAGAGGACTTGCCCGCGAAAGGCAAAGGTCCCGATTTCGAGTCTCGGTCCGGCACACATTTTTAATCTTCCAGGAAGTTTCAAATGTCTAAATACTCATGACTGTGTTTTGATACAAGGTATTTTCTCTTTAATATGTATTTAGCTCAGTCAAAGACATTTCTCTCTTGCATACAAATGAACACGCCAATAACTGAAGAACATATTGACTTAAAAGATGTTGAGAAATATATCGATCGACAGATAGCTGTACATGCCTTAGCAGCACTCTATACCGTATTATCTTTTAATATATAATATGACTGTCCTTGTTTTATATATCTTGAGTAGAGTGTTTGTGTGAATTTTATGAGACATTATCGTGTGTACATGCTTTTTGTCAGGATCAAAACTGTGGTCCATAAGTGACTAAAGTTTTTTAATACTTTTGAGTATTTTGTCCAAATGAACGTAGTTTTTCTATATTCCTATATGTGTGCATGAGTGACTGTGTGAATGTTCCTTTTTAAACTTCCACACGTGGATTGCCAAGGCGATATTTTGAAAGTTGTGTGCTTTTAAGTAGCCTTCTACAGTGCTTCTTTGCTAAACACGTTTAATAGTGTTCTAATATCATTGCTGACTTTTCTGACATTTTGTGATTGTAATTTATTTAATTCATCCAGTGCTGCCTCGTTAACTCCCAGACGTGGCAGCAGATACCATATGCTCGTTTTGTGTTCATAAATAGTTTTAGCACCATGGTTTTCGTTTTTTAATTTTTCCTGCGGAATTGATTCCAAAAGTGTTTTACTGTGGGTTTTGCTATTTTGCACGGTTAATTAACTGAGCGTGATGGTGACTGCATGACTCAGTTATTCTAATGTGTGTTAGCTCTCGGCTAGTAAGTGAGGGGAATGCAGGTCGATAGCAGCTCTTACGTGAATGAGTTAGGTTTGATACCTTACTGCACGTTTATCTTATCCACATACCAAAAAATCAGTCTCTTTTCTACAAAAGGTCAGACAACAGAGTATCTTATTGTCCTTCATTACCCGCTTGTTCATCCTCGCTCCTACAGCAAATCTGCTTGGTCCATATATAATATAGTTTGGGACCAATGGGAATCAACTTTTATGTAAGCAGTCGTTAAGTGTGCGTTATTAATGGATAAAATATTCGTAATATTTCACACAAAGTGGCAAACTGACTATTCTTGTTCTCGAGGACCTGTAATCAGAACAGAGTCCTAGGAGGGCTTCTTGCATAAGAATATTTGTGTGGCTTGCATCTGGGAATTGCTGTCGCATGCACATTTCCCATATGGCCCCTCAATGTCACATGGTGTAAGAGAAGTCACAAGATTCTGGCTGGCAACACGCGGACACGACTGTCATGCCATGTCAGTGACAGTTTCAAAGCAGATGACATATGACGTTGATAGTGACTGAAGGCCCATCTCTATAAGATTCTGAACAAATGCTCCGGGGATATTATGTACAATGGACAATTTAACTTAGCTGCGTCAGAATAGCCCATTTTTCACAGTGGCACTTGAAGCCGTGCAGCTTCAGCTAAAAAGACAACATGGAAATAGGAGGTAAGTTGACCGGAGGAGCGTAGCATGGGTCAGCTGAGTCGCGATTTTATCTATTTTTTAATCATGCTATTGATCGAATGTACGATGGTCCAATGAGGTGTTTAACGCGCAGTTAGGAGAGAGTGTGTTTCAGATAAGAGGTAGTTCTGTGACACTGCAGAGTTGTTTTTCATACCATGACATGGGCGCTCTCATTCAGGTTTGCTATTTGGTCAGAGAGATAGTTAGTGGTAGATGAAGTAGATGAGTAATAAAACGCAGACTGCAAATAGCATCAGAAGCATCGCTGCATCTCAACATTCGCTGTAACGAATTGCTGTCATATCCTCTACACCTTTGCGGTGAGTAAGCTGTGAACATTTCCGTCTTCCAAGCTAACAACATCCGTGGTAACAGAGCTGCACGTTAAGGTTCCTTGTTTACCGAACTCAGGTACCCTGTGTGGTCCGTTAAATCGCCCTTTCTTAATGCAACATAAAAGGTCTGAGCCTATTGTAAAATAGCAAATGATGCTCCAGCTGGGTATGGCATACTCGACGAGACTCGTGAACGCTCTTCCTCGCCGAATAAGGGTGTGGTTAAGCCTTGATTACTGAACAGTCAGGGACATTATGCCACCTCTCGTGATCCCTAAATCACCCTATCTGAATCCCACAGAAAATGTCTGGGACTATTTGGAACATCGTGTGAAACAGAGCAGTCACCATCGCCGTAATCTGGTAGTTTCATGGGGCCTACCCGTCATAAACAATGGACCTTGCCTTTGGTGGGGTGGCTTGCGTGCATTAGCGATACAGGTACCAGTATTGCTGATGCAACCATATCAGAGGGTAATCTATTGAGAGGTCAGGCAAAATTGTGGTTCCTGAAGACGTTCAGCAGTCTTTTCAGTAGTGGCAGGTGCAACAGCCTGGATGATTGACTGAACTGGCCTTCTGACGTAAACCAAAATTGTCTTGCTGTGCTGGTACTGTGAACGGCTGAAAGCAAGGTGAAACTACAGCTGTAATTTATCACGAGGACATGCAGCTCTACTATATGGTTAAATGATGATGAAATCCACTTGGTTTAAATATTCCGGAGGTAAAATGGTCCCCCATTCTGACCTCTGGCTGGAGTCTACAAGGGAGGATGTCGTGATCAGGAGAAACAAAACTGGCATTTTATGGATCGAAGCTTGGAGTGTAAGATACCTTAATCAGATAGATAAGTTAGAAAATTTAAAAGCCGAAATGGATAGGTTGAAATTAGATATAATTCGAATTAGTGAAGTTCGGTAGCAACAACAACAGGACACTTGGACAGTCGAATATAGTCTTATAAATACAACAGCAAAGAGGAGTAAATAAGGAGTTCGTTTAATACCGAATAAGAAAACAGGTATATGTGCAAGCTACTATGAACAGCTTCGTGAACGCATTATCGTAGTCTTATAAATACAACATCAAAGAGGAGTAAATCAGGAGTTCGTTTAATACCGAATAAGAAAACAGGAATATGTGCAAGCTACTATCAACAACTTAGTGAACGCATTATCGTAGCCAAGATAGAAACAACCCCCCCCCCCCCCAACGCCTTAGCACAAATTTATATTCCAACTAGCTCCGGGGGGGATGAAGAGATTGAAGAAGTATATGACGGCAGAAAGGAAGTTACTCAGATAGTTAAAGTATACGAAAATTAAATTGTGGTGGGCGATTGGAATCCGATAGTAGGAAAAGGAAGAGAAGGAAAAATTGTAGGTGAATATGAGCTGGAAGAAAGGAAAGAAATAGGAAGTCGTCTTATAGAATTTTGCACAGAGCATAATTTATCCATTGCTAATACTTGGTCTAGGAATCATGAAAAAATGTTGTATACGTGGAAGAGACCTGGGGGCACCAGAGAGTTTCAGATTGATTATATAATTGTAAGACACAGATTTCGGAACCAGATTTTGAATTGTAATATATTTCCAGAGACAGATATGGACGCTAACTAAAATTTTTTTTTGTTATGAACTCTAGATTAATAATAAAGAATTTGCAAAAAGGTAGAAAATTAAGAAGATGAGCCCTGGATAAAATGGAAGTACCAGAGATTGTAGCCAGCTTCAGAGGGAGCCTTAGGGATCGACTGGCTAGAACGGGGGAAAAATTCGTTGGAAGAAGAATGGGTAGCTTTGAGAAATGAAATAGCGAAGGTAGCAGAGGGTCAAATAGGTAAAACGACAAGGCCTACGTAAACAGACAAGGCCCAGGAGAAATCCTTGGGTAACCCAAGAGATATTGAAATTAATTGACGAAAGGAGAAAACATAAAAAGGCAGAAAATGAAGCAGATGAATGGGAATACAAACTTTTAAAAACGAGATTGACGAGAAGTACAAAAGGGCTAAGCTAGAATGCCTAGAGGAAAAACATAATGGTTTATAAGCATAGCGGAAAGACATATACTGCTTACAGGAAAACAAAAGAGACCTTTGGAGAAAAGAAAAGCAGCGATATATCAAGAGCTGGAGTAGCACCACAGCACTAAGCTAAGCACTAACCAAAGTAGGGAAAGCTGGTAGGTGGAAGGAGTATATAGAAGGTCTATACTACGGAGATGAACTTGCATAGATATGCAAGAGGACGTAGATGAAGATGAGATGGGAGACACGATGCTGTGAGAAGAATTTGAAGAAAAATTCCAAAGAAAGCTGATGCCGAAAGTTGAGAATCTTACCGAACTGTCAGTTTAATAAGTCACGGTTACAAAATACTAGCAAGAATAGTTTACGGAAAATCGGAAAAACTGGAAGAAGCCGACCTCAGGGAAGATCAGTTTGAATACCGGAGAGATGTGGGCAAACGTGAGGCCATACTGGCCCTACGACCTATCTTAGAACACAGATTACTGAAAGGCAAACATGCATTTGTTAACCTAGAGGAAGCTTTTGACAATGTTGACGGGAATATCCTCTTTGAAATTCTGAAGGTAGCAGTGGTAAATTACATGGAGCCAAAGGCTATTTACAACTTCTACAGAAACCAGAAGGCAGTTGTAAGAGTCGAGGGGCATAAAAGAGAAGCAGTGGTTGAGAAGGGAGTGAGACAGATTTTTAGCTTATCCCCGATGTCATTCATTCTGTACAGAAGCGAAAGAAAAATTTAGAGTAGGAAGTAAAGTTCAGGTAGAAGAAATAAAAACTTTGAGGTTTCCTGATGACATTGTAATTCCGCCGGAGACAGCAAAGGACTTGTAAGAGCAGTTGAACGGAATGCACTATGTCTTGCAAAGTGGATATAAGATGAACATTAACAAAGTCAAAACAAGGTATAGATCGCAGTCGAATTAAATCAGATAATGCTAAGGGAATTAGACTAGGAAATGAGACACTGAAAGTAGTAGAGGAATTTTGCTATTTGGACAGCAAAATAACGGATGATGGCCGAAGTAGAGAGGGTATAAAATGTAGTAACAAACGCGATTCTTGAAGAAGACAAATTTCTTAACATCGAATGTAGATTTAAGTGCTAGCGAAATCTTTTCTGAAAGTATTTGTCTGTAGTGTAGCCATGTATGGAAGTGAAACATGGACGAGAAACAATGTAGGAAAGAAGAGAATAGAAGCTTTAGGAACCTGGTGCTACAGAAGACTGTTGAAGATTAGGTGGGTAGATCACGTAACTAATGAGGTGGTAATAAATAGAACTGGAGAGATAAGAATTTTGTGGCACAAGCTGACTTGTAGAAGGGATCAATTCATAGGATACATTCTGAGACTTCAAGGGTTGACCAGCTTAGTACTGGAGGGAAGTGTGAGGGGCAAGAATCGTAGAGAGAGACCAAGAGATGAAAAAGTAAGGAGATTCAGAAGTATGCAGTTTGCAGTAGTTATTCGAAGATGAAGCGGCTTGCGCAGGGTAGAGTAGCATGGAGAGCTGCATGAAACCAGTCTTCGGTCTGAAGACCACAACAACATGGGATCTTATCATCACTTGGACTCCAGCTAGATATGGCCTACCAGACGAATCTTGTGGACGCTCTTGCTCTCCAAATCGACGCCTTTTCATGATTTCTCCTGGGGGTGTGACTCATATTTTGTCTAGTGCTGGTAAGCGCAAAGGAAAGGGAACTTACTGAAAGAAAAACTTTGAGATTTGGCGATCACACGGTAATTTTGTTAGACACGCAAAGGATTTCAAATAGCGTCTAAACGGAATGGACAGTGTCTTGAAAAGAGGTTCTAAGGTGAACATCAACAAAAGTAAAGCAAGTTTGACTGAATACATGAAAATGGTAGGGAGCTTCATTAAACAAGCAGAAAATTTCATAAGTGTAAAATATACGAGATAAGAACAGCAAGACATCATTTAGTAGGTGACCCGACATTACTGCTTCACTGAGGCTACTGTTCTTGTATAAATTGTCTGTCCCATCTCCTCGTGTCGAAAATATAAAAACTGCTACCACATCCGCCCGAACACAAAGTTCGTGAACAATAATCCTCATGTACTCATAGATCGCAGAACCCTTTTTGCATCCGCCACTACTATTATTATTGTCATTTTTATTATTATTGGCAGCAGTGGGTGTACTATTAGAACTCCTGATAGCATGAAATCTATTAGCTCTTAGCACTATTTACTCACACTGTCTGTACATACATTCAAACCACTTTTAATTATGTTAATATACTGCCGGGAAAAAATGCCCTCATGGTCGCGTGGTCATTTTATTGACAAATGAGGTGACATGGAGACCTTCATTGCTAAAGTGTATGATAACAAAGTGAAACCAAATGAAACTCGTAAGTTACACTAAAGGGTGCTCAAATACTCGCATCATTACACGGTGTACTTCGCTCTGGCGGCAGCGCGGGGGTGTATTCTCGCATTTAAACGCCCGTAACGCTGACGAATGGCATCCTGCGATAGTCTCCCGAGCATCTGGCACCTTTTGTTGCAGTTCGAAACGAGTAAGTACTAATTCCATCTCGTGGCATACGTGTTCAATTGGTGGGAAATCTGGTGATCTGGCTGGCCGGGTGGAAGGCCATGGAAAGCACTTAGCGTCGCGGCAGCTATCCATCGACTGCGCTGTCCTGCTGAGAAGGCACTTCACCTTCCTGACAAAGGCATGTCAATAACAGGAGGTTGGCAACTTACGCAGTGTAGCGGGAAGTGGCCACTTTATCCTGCAGGAAAAAAGACATGACTGCGAGTTGAAACTGATAGTTCCCCCTCCCCTTCCCCACCACATTCCCATGCAGAATTGGATGGTATCTGTGTGTTGTGGGCGAATGCACTCTGGAGTAGACACATCACCAGGTCTATGCCGAGTATGTGTACGTCCATCACTCGCATAAAGACAGAACCTACTATCATCACTGAAGACACCAGAGCGCCATTCCATTCCCCAGTCGAGTATGTCATACAACCACAGTAGCCATGGCCGGTGCAGTCCTGGAGTCAGTGATGGCAAGGCCTGGTTCACAAGCGTTCTTATTCCTACTGCAAGAAGACGGTTCCCAATGGTCTGCGACAACACGGCAGGAGCAATATGTGCCCAGAGCTCTTCCCTGTACGGTGTTCAGTCGGTCACCGCTACTCGCACAGTGCGTCGATCTTGATGAGCGCCTGTACCACGCTGACATCCAGAACCTTGTCCAAAGTGTGGGAATGTTCAACAGATCATTGTTGCAAGCAGCGACATACCATAGATACACTGTGCTCAACGTCTGCAACAATGTTTCGATGCATCCATTCAACTTTCCGCAGGCCTACAATGAGACCATATTGAAATGCCTGAAGTCATTCATGTACCCATCGGTGGGGCATCGTTGTATGCTAGCACGAATGCTGTTAATACTGTTCACCTATAAACTGAGCACAGTTACTGCCTGCAAAGCCAGAATAGAGGGTGCACAGACGGGCCGATGACCGTGACAAATAAATCAGCAACACTTAAACCCCCGCAGTACGCACAATGAACTGGTGCCACTTAACAGTCCTTGAGGGTGACCCCTTTTCCAGCAGTGTATTTTTCATATTATTTGTGATATTAAAATTAGTGTTATTTCGTAGGCAACTATGAAGTAAACAAATTTGTATGTATAAAAGCTGGTCCGATATAAGAGAGCGTCTGAAGGCCTTATACTGGTCAAGTTACATAAATTTAAAAAATATCACGTTTAGGTGCACACCATATTCTCTCTATAGTAACCAACATGAGATTAGAACTCGCGACCATGCATCTAAAGTAACACTATTTTCAACAGTCAAAAATCAGCTGTCAATTTCCACGATGGTTATTAGTTTTACGTGTTGCGACATAGTCGTAACATAATCAATAGTGATTTAGAAAATAATATTTCTCACATTTATTCCAGTTACAGGCTAAACTATATTGAATATGGTTATAAATTTCTCTCTATGATGACCATCTTCAGACCTATAGAACACAAATTCCTCAAAAATTCTCTATGCGGCAGAAACACTGACTACACCACATCTAAATCGTTTGCGAAAACAGTCTGCTGGTTATCGAAGGTAAGTTATAAGTTTCCTTAGGACATTTAAACATGGTTCCATTCAATGGCCTTGGAGCCCATCTCGAGTTTCCTAATCGTGAATGCATATCACTATGGGCAGGCAGTAACTACAGATATTCCTCAGCCCAAAGTTTGTGTCCCATGCAAATACCGCAAATAAAATTAGGCTAATAACAGCTTATACAAAGCTGTAGAATCTGTAATTTTTCCCACGCTGTACCCATGAATGGAACGGCCAAAAAAATTATATCTCATTCAGTTAAAAGTCCTCTCTGTCTCGCACTTCACAGCGATTCGCAAATTGCAGACGCAGGTATAACAAAGTGGCGATAAGCTACTCTGAAGAAATATTCTGGCTGTAGATAGATATAGAGGTGTCCTGACCGATACGTCATGATACGATACTTTTTACCTTCATTTGCCTGCTATTTAGTCTATAAATTGTCACCCAATCACTTTCGGCCCCTTTCTGGTATTCGAATTCACTTCTGGACTTATTTAAAAGGAATGAACTGTGTTATAGCTCGAATGAACTTTCCTGCGCAGAACGCACACAATGGAATATTACCGATATTAATTTAATTCCTTGGGATCAGGTAGGAATTTCTGGGGCTTGCGGCCCTGCTGAATATACGTAACTCCTGGTATCAAACAATTTTCTAGTGAGTCTTGTACCTACTAATCTGTGTACCGATAAGTCTGTGTGCGTTTAGACTTAAAGGTATGAGGGAGTGAAACAATAAGGTCTATGAATGTTAAAAAATAACTTCTCAATATTTTCGACAAAAATCGATCAAAAAATTTCCATTCGAAGGCCGTACAGTTCCAGAATCGGTATGCCACACAGCCAAAATCACTGTGAGCATGCAGGCAACATCCCACGGATGCACCAGGCTGAATATGCCCGTTTGGTAAAAGACGACGTTCTGCCGCGTGAAGAAGACCGTAACTGCCTGGCTGCTCATCCTCGTTCCATAGCAATCGTTCACCCTACATCGTCTTCTCTAAGGGCCAGAAGAGGTGGTAATATCATGGGGAGAGATGGTGACTATTGGGCGGGTACCCTAGTGCCACCCACTTGAGCTCGTGAGTCCTGAAAGACTTGCACCATCAGATCGACCAGCGTCACCACGGAATTTGTCGTACCATTTCACAACGGTGGTTTTCGGCAGATGTGGTGCCCATACATATTTTTCATTCAAAGTCAGTTTTCTACTCTTGTATGTCCTTCGGCAGGCAAGAAAAGAATAACAGCACGTTGGTCCTGTTTATACGCGTTTGGTAATAACATAGCCATAGTTACCGCTTAACCGCACGCGCGTTGGACAAACACGAACGCCACAGTAATCCCTTGTCTACATGTCAGTGCGTATATACCCGCATCGAAGACACTATGGGACTTAACATCTGAGGTCATCAGTCTCTTTTATAAGTAGTACTGCACAGTTTTAAAGAACGGTATCGTGGAACCACTCTCAAGGCTGTTGTAATGCATACTTGCTCACAGACAATCAGTGTCGTTCAAGCGACCATCGCCAAGTCACATACTGTAACTTCCCCATTACATATGTATCTGTATGAAATTTAACCTCAACTTTACCTCCCACTCTATCAAAATCTTCGTATTACCAAAATAATGTACTCACCAACTGTTATCCACCTTAAGCTCGTATGCTAACCTTTGGTTAAGCAGAGCCTAAATTGAATTGAACTGTAATACAACCTATCTTTATATTAAATACGCAGCTGAAGTAAAACAGTTACCTGGCGCTAATCAAAATTCCCACTTACTTCGCGTCTTGAGAACGTTGTTGCAGATTTTTCGAAAGCACAACAGCAAAAAAATGGCTCTGAGCACTATGAGACGTAACATCTATGGTCATCAGTCCCCTAGAACTTAGAACTACTCAAACCTAACTAACCTAAGGACATCACACAACACCCAGTCATCACGAGGCAGCACAACAGCAAACAGCAAGGGGGCAGTGTCTAAGCTAGATTTCTATCTCTAAATAAATGTTCAAACTGTTGCATACTACATGCTCCAATCTGGTAATGCGTAATGATAAACTTTTAAACAGTGGGGCAGGCAGAGTAGCTATTCCTATGGAATGATGCTCCAGGACAACGATTTTGGACTGAAGTATGCGTCCAAAAAGACAGAGTAAAACTTCGCTTGACCATCACACATAACATAGGTCTGAACAATACTAAAGTTAACAAAAGGAACAATGACTTGGAAAGGGTACAATGTTAACAGGGAATTTTAGTAAAACTCAAACAGCTTAATCAGTTGATATCTTAATGAATGATTCAAGGAAGTGGAGTGGTCTTTGTCTCAGCTCTGAACAAATTAAAATGTTAACTAGCGGCCAATAATCAATTCTACAAATTAGGTGAACAATGCTGCAGTCTTACCCCAAACTTCTCCTCTTCAATAAACAAATAAATAAAATAAAAATAAAATATAACGTTATTCAAAATTTATATTCCTTTCGTCTTTCAGCATATACGTCATATTCATGCCTGCTGTGCTTTACAATCAATCTTTTTTCATCTAACAGATACAACCAAAAGTCAACAACGCACTATTAAATACGTCCATCGCCTGCCACACTTCAAATGGCTCTGAGCACTATGGGACTTAGCATCTGAGGTCATCTGTCTCCTAGACCTTAGAACTACTTAAACCTAACTAACCTAAGAACATCAAACACATCCATGCCAGAGGCAGGATTCGAACCTGCGACTGTAGCAGTCGCGAGGTTCCGGATTGAAGCACATAGAACCGGTTGGCCACCACGGCCGGATTGCCACACTTCAACTAAGAATGTATCAGACTGCTCAGAGGCAAAGATTGTTTAACAGTAACAGAGTTTGCTCTCTCTCTCTCTCTCTCTCTCTCTCTATCTGACATGCACGTCGATAACATACAAAAATCAAAATGACATGCCTACTTTAAAATATTAATATTATACCAGCTTAAAGAAAGTTTCACTGGGGTCAAACGCATTATTACTTTAAGTTGCAGCTCACCGAGCAAATGTGTAGCCATCGACCGACTTTAAAAATTCAAAATGCTGCCACAATCTTCTCATAAAGACATATATCCTAATGTTAAATGTTGCCACAGTAAGACAAGTATTACAGTTAGAAACTGAGAGTTTGTCTTGAGGGACTGTAACTGAAGGCACGTGAATACCAGGAATTTATTCATCCACTACCAGAGAATTGGAGCACTTACCGACTTCCAACGAACTTTACACACAACTTCAAAACCTTACTACACCTTCTAACAATACCACCACTTGCAAAGTAGGTTAGAAATCAGATTAATAGATGATCACACAGCATATGTTCGCTTTATCGGGCAACAACAAAGTTATTGACTGTGGATGGTATCGTCAGAATGGAAATAATGAAGCCACTGTGAAAAAGTCATTAATGTTGTCACTTATCTTGAATGGATTCCCACGTAGATTTCGTCGACTTCGTTATGCCTCATCTTGTTTATTCTAGTGTGATTCCACTTTCACTGCTAGAAGGTCCAGATCTGTATTTTAGCAATATTTGAAGACCTCACAAATGCGTTTTTCAGGAAATTCTTAATGATCAAACAATCCCAGATCAGAACAATGGTACGGTAGAAATAATTTTTGACTTGGTGTTCTCGATCCACATTTTTATTAAACTTCTTGTAAATTCACATATACTTCTTCTTACTTGTCACATCATCAAGAAAACAGCTTTGTATCAAACTTCATATATTTAATTTCCACCTTAACCAAACACAAGACTTAACTTATTCAAAGTGAAACAGAGACTGCTGTGTGCGCATTCGCGCCAAAAACGATTACAAGTAAGTCAAAGATTATGACAGTCTCACAGAAATGAATACACACAAGAACCATATCACTGGACTATATCGATACATCGGAGTACCTATACATTAATAAAACCAAATGTGAATATTGTCACAAAAATATGTCTGTTACTTCGCAGAAAAGTGGTACGATAATACTGGCATCGAGAACTGGGGTTGGAGTGCTGTAACGGTCACGTAAATAAAGAATCATTACAACCTCTTCTCGCTGAAACTCCCAACAAAGTGATGGAAGAAAAGATTTTTCGCTTACTACATTTTTGTTGTTCAAGCAGTAAAACATGTATGACGTATCAAATTACTATCGGCTCTGTTCGTAACACACTATGCAGGTAGTATGCACATTTACCATAGAATGTACCTACAAAATTTTTTCACTGTTCGACACTTATTTCGGGAGATATGACGTCACACACATTCAGATTCGTGAGAAACTATGGCGTTCAGTCAAACATCGACATCAGGCATGAAGTTTTAGTGTATTACATCTTTACTAGTAACGTCATTCGCAACAGTTTCCAGACAGTATCTGCATATGTCAGGAAATGTACCTGCAAAATTACATCATCGTATAACACGTGGCTCAGGGGCTCAGGAGATGAGATGTCATGAATATTGCGATGTATGAACGGCTAATATTTGCCTAAAATGGAGCGCAGATTATCCGAACTACATTTATCCAGTGTTTCAGAATGAGAAGTCTTAGCGAATTCCAACAGACTATAAGCATAATTTCAAACTTTATCCATATTTTTCCCCTTTACATGCTTTAACACATTCAATCATTTACAAAGTAATCAGACGTTTGAAGTTGTTTTAATCATGGGAGTACGAGTCCTTAAAGAGTCGGAGGTTTACTAGTAATATACCAGTCTTTGTTTGGAAGGTAAGGCAACGATCTCGAGACACTTTCAGTCCGAAGCAGAAATGTAACGTATGGCAGAATCACAGAACACCTCTCCACTTGGCGACTTGTCAAAGTGGATACGTCACACACTGGACGAGTAACAGACCTAGATTAATAAGAGTTAGAGAAGGACGGGACGTCAAAAACGGAGCTATACAGAAGTGCAATGACGAATCGACCTGCTCTGTGAAAATACTGGTCAGTGAGACCAAACAGTCTGGTAGTCCGTAGCGCAGTTTGTTATCGTTTCTCGCATTTTTCTCCGTCAGGATTATGGCGTGAAATATGTTTCAGTTTTATTAGTATCACTGATTTAGAAACATGACGAAGCGCATTTTTCAGTCTTCCCTAGGCTGCTGTAATATAAACTTATTATATACATTGATTTATGGACATTTTTTGAACAAAAAATGATTGATATATTATTTTATTTCGTGTTGTGGAGCTTTCGAGGAAACATGAAGAATGATTCTGTAGTATTTCATCCACACTCTCAGCTCTGGTAATACAGTGCAAAGGATAGACGCATCCACACAGTTATACCGCGAGCTTTGGTAGTGGGCGTTTTAATACGGGTATTCGTCACGGGCAGTAATCTCCCTTCTTGTTTGTTCAGGGATTCCCATGCCTCGCGCCGATCCTTCTCTCTCTCTCTCTCTCTCTCCGTTCAGCGGGGCTTCCTTCTATAAATTTCTCCGTCATTGTGTCTCCGTCCGTCACTGCGACGTAATACATATTTCATGAGATCTGAACGAATTCATATTCACCGATAGGCGCCATCTCTTCCTTCTCACGCCGAGTCCTTTTCCGCGGAGATTGTGAATCCCCAGGGATTCCTCTACAGAGTGCGAATCTAATGAATGCCACTTTAACGCCTTGATAGACGCCTTCCTGCTACGATGTTTTTCCAAGCTGCGTATCAAAAAACCTCAACTGATTTTCTAATAATTGCATATCTAGTCCTAGTAAAATCAGTACTGGCAGAAGACCACAGAATGTGGAAAAAACATTTCGTTTCTGACGGTGATTGACTTATTATAAACCTTTTTTTATTTCTTGACACAGTCACTATTTTATAACTCAATCATAACCTGTTTCGGCAACAATAACCACCTTCGGATTCTAGAGACGGCGTCATGTATTCACCAACGCCGCTTTTAGCATCCGAACAGGGGCATTGTGGCTGAAGCCTGCAGTCATTGAGTCATAAAAATGCGATTGTCTCAAGAAATAAACTAAGCCCACAATATCCTTTCAAACTCATTTTAGAAGGTCAGCATCCGACTTTCTTCTCTCGCGATCTGTTATTATCTTACATCATACAATAATACACCTACATTCACGTCTGAACTAATCTACATTGTAACGATTGCAAAGCTTAAACGGGTGGATTGTGTACTTGACTTATCCACTGTGCGTCCCCTATGCTTGAAGCACTATAATCTCCTCAGCAGTTGAGTCCCATAGTGCTCAGAGCCAAGCACTATAACCTGGCTTATCTATGGGTCTTACGAACTCGGCCACAACTCGATGCCTGTCCCCTTACCAGCCTGCGTTCATAAAACTGACAGACACCAATCAGCATCAACCTTATCCTTCGCGTAAATCAAGTTGCGTTATCTCAATCCCGCACTGTACAACTTAATTTTTTCACCACGCACAACTCGTATTATTACTTTTCAACTCGACATCGAAGTCAGCTTTGATTATTTCTGCCGGCCGGTGTGGCCAAGCGGTTCTAGGCGCTTCAGTCTGGAACCGCGCGACCGCTACGGTTGCAGGTTCGAATCCTGCCTCGAGCATGGATGTGTGTGATGTCCTTAGGTTAGTTAGGTTTAAGTAGTTCTAATTTCTAGGGGACTGATGACCTCAGATGTTCAGCCCCATAGTGCTCAGAGCCATTTGAACCATTTTTTTATTATTATTTCTAATGTTTACAAATACCTCCACCAACTTGTCCACTAAAACTCATTTTATGAATTCTGTATCGGACGCTTCAAATATTTCATCGTAGGGTTTTTAATGTATGTTGGTGATTTATTTTCATTAAGTATTGCTCTGGTTGAAAAATTCCACTGCCGTCGGGAAACATGTTTCTCATGAATGAGTGTTCGTGGCTTGCAGCCAGTGTATGATACTCCTTGGCTATCATGGTACCTTGCATGAGTTCCACTGCACCTGTGAGAGCCCAGAGAATAGGAGAGCCGCCACCAGCTTGTCTCCTCGCCTCAGTACGAGTGTCAAGTAGCTGTTGCCCTGGAAGGCGACAGATTCGTGCCTTCCCATTGGCATAACGAAAGAGGTATCGGGATTTATCAACCATGCAACGCTCTGCTACTTAGCCCCAGTGCAGTGCCAATGGTCACGTGCCCATATCAGTCGTAGTTGCCGATGTCGTCGTACTAAACGTTAGCACATGCACAGGTCGTCGGATGCGGAGGCCCATTATTAGGAGTGTTCTGTGTACCGTGTGTTCAGATACACTCGTACTCTGCCCAGCATGAAAGTCTGGTGTTAGTTCCGCCAAAGTTCGCCACTTGTGCTGTTTTACCAGTCTGTCCAGACTGCGACCTGCCGACATCTGTAATGAGGGGTAACCACCCAACCCCATGGCGTTAGGACGTGGTTTCACTTTGGTAACGCCACGTACTGAAGGCACTCACCACAGAAGTTTTCGCTTGACCATAACACGACAATGTGATTTCTTTTCTGGAAGATAGGGACTGAGCTTTATTTACTAGAAGTGTGCGATATGCAGCATTGTCAACTACAACAAATCATCTACACTGGTTATTTCAGACATTTCGTTCCTACCAACACTTAATGTTATTTGTGCTGATCAGTTTATCAGCTTCTTCTAAAGGAGTTTTGAGATCTTTCTGTTTCCATTCCTTTTACTTTCATTCCGTTTCTGTTTCTGCTTCCTGATTGTATGAATAGCAGGGATTTCTGGAAAGGGAGTTTCCTTTCCACTAACTACGGTATAAATGCAGTAGGCTCTATGAAGCGTACGAGAGCGACAACAGTACCACACATACCTACTGCTTGTCGGACTTTTCCTGATTCTGCTACGCTTCAGTCCTTATTACTGTAGTTCGTGCTTCTCAAGGACATGTCGTCAGTGAAGATATTTCTGAAGCATTGTACTAAATTCGTGAATCTCCTAAAAAGTAACTGGAAGACTTACTGACTGGCCGACATTTAAATCTCGAAGTTTGGGCACCTGCAATTGTTATGTAATAAAGCAAACTACGAAACGTGTCTACAACTGCATGACCTAAATAGATCTTTAACGAAAAATAAGAGCTCAGAGTTTTGGTATCGCTCGTTTCTCAATCAGACACCGTCCACTCTAAACAAATATCATTACTTCCGGAAACAATTTAGATAAGCCCTTGTTCGCCGTGGCGTATTATCAAGTGTGAGGATCAACCCAGGTCTTTTTCCCCCCGCTCTCCGTCGTCGGCCGATCCATCGTCTTCACCTTTTGCACTTCCGCGAAAGACCTTCGTATTTTTCTGCGTCCTCGTGTCTCAGTCTTTGCCCTGCAGAACTTGTGGAGACCGCTTTGTCCCGGTAATCTCCCTCATCATTTTTCCGATTTTCTCTCTTTCTAACTTCCATTTTCCCTTCTGCCATGTAGATGGCACAGTGCAATACATCACAACTCGAGTATTTCGAAAAGCCAGCAAGCTTCTCAATCAAACAGAAGAAATGTTCTGGGTTGTCTGCGAGGCTGCGATTACGCCAGTTCCTATCCAGTTACTGGATGCAGTTCTGGAAGTATCACTTCAGTTGTTGCCTGCTATGATGAATTCACAGGTTGATAGTGTCTTTTATAGCAAAACTTTAGAAATCTATTGAAGCTCCCTGGCACATTAGAACCGCGTGACCGAGTGAAGTAGGGCAGTGGTTATCACACTGCACTCCATTTTGGGAAGAGGATAGTTCAGGTTCACATCCGACCATCCAGATTTAGGTTTCCCGTAATTTCCCTCGAATCAAATGCGTGGATGGTTCCTTTCAAAGGGCGCGGCCGATTTCCTTCTTAGCTTGTGCTCCGTCTCTAAAGACCTCGATGTCGGCAAGACATAGACGCTAATATTCCTCCCTTCATTGTTAAGACTGTGTGACAGGTTGGAGTAGGATAACTGTTTGTATTCCAGTCTGGTATACAGTTTTAATAATTTATAATTGTTTCATATGATGCACATTCTACTATACAATGAGAGAGTCATTATGATTAAATGTGTAGCTGAAACTTAATTTGTTTTAGTTACGTAACAATGAGCATAAGACATTTACGTGAATGATAAGGTTCATGCTGATTGGTGTCTGTCAGTTTTACGTGCGCATGTTGGTAAGGCAAAAGGTATCGATTTCTGGCCGACTTTGTAAGAGACATAAATACTTCAGATTATAGTGTTTCAAGCATAAGGGACGCACAGTGGGTAAGTAATAAACGGCATTCTTACAGGTACTTCTGCTATCGTACTCATCATTTAAAGTCCTTAAAAATAGTACCTGCAGATTTTATTTAATCACAGTCTTTCATTTATGGATTTCTATGTTACATTCAAATTTCGTAATTGCTGAGTGATAGGAACCTTCAACCTTTCGTTTTATGTCTATATTCTCATTGTATACTGTAGACTCAGCAGTATTTGGCATGTATTGCGGCAACTACGTATCCCAGCTCCTATACAACGAAACCAGCCAAAAATTTTGATATTTCCACTCTGAATCTCTGGATACGTAGTTGAGGGCGCCATCCATTTTTTTTTTTTTTTTTTAAAGCCCGCAAAGCCAATTACATAATCGACCCCTTTAAGTTTTTGCAGTCGCTAGGATGTAATTTAGTTTAGACGTGAGTGTAAGTGCATTATTTTTAATTCGTTTGCTTGCTTCCATGACGTACATTTATTCTCTCATCACTATTTTATACTCGTTGTACTGTTCATTCCATTCAACAATCCTGTAGTTCTTCTTCACGTTCACTTAGGATAGCAATGTCATCGGCGGATCGTAACATTGATATCCTATGACCCCGAATTTTGATCCCAGTCTGCAAACTTAATTTTTGGACGTATATGTTCAACAGTAGCGGCGAAATAATGCCCTCTTGTCTTACTTCTTTTTAATCCAAGAACTTCATTCTTGGTCTCCTAGTCTCATTGTTCCCTCTCAGTTCATGTACGTATCGTGTATTACCCATTTTTCTCTATATCCTTGTCCTATGTTTCTCAGAAATTCGAAAATCTTGCACCATTTCACATTGTAAACGCTCTTCCCAGATCCACAGATCCTATGAAAATGCCTTGATTTTTGTCAGTGTACTCTTTCCACTTACCCGCCTGTAACGCCGGAAATGCATATCCTCCTATTTCCATCTATTGTACTATAATACTTCTTCTTTATTTTGTTACCTGAAGATATGACATTTCTGTGTCTTTATATATTTCAAATTACTATTTGTGTATATATATATATATATATATATATATTTGTATATATATATATATATATATATATATATATATATATATATATATATATATATATATATATACAAATAGTTATATATATATATATATATATATATATATATGCATTTATGTCCATGTATAACTGGTTTGCTTGTAAATATTATTCGTATTTTTACGCTGGGTCTTGCCTAGGGAAAACCATGGTATCGAACGATTACATCGATAGGTCGTGTGGAGAACCAAAGTGTTTAGGATCTTTGGTAGTGTTAACTCTACCACGTGGAGCGTGGGCAGAGCAGTGTCTGGCTGGAGTAGGGAGGTGGAGCAGGTGTATTGTGTGACGCTCCCGCGAGTTGCCGTGCTTTCGGGGTTTGGCAGCATGTAATTGCGCTCGACTTGCTATGATAGTTCCTGACACGGTGTCGCGGACGGGAAGCAATAGCTGGCGCACATCAAGAGCCTGTTTAGCCTGGTGACCGTGTCGAGAAGAAGGCGCGCCAACATCCAGCTTCTGCAACAGCCACAGCCGACAATGAGTGACTGTCGCCACCTCCCCGATGGACGACTGCAAACCTTCAATCAACCAACAAGGAAGACTGAAAGAATGTAAAGTTTTAGAACTGTATGGCAGACCTCAGCTTTTCAAACTATTCCATTAGCAAAATACAGCAACTTAGCATGAACCTTTGTTGCTCATTGTTCCAATTGCATTACCAAGCATGGTCCCTTCCTTTTCCGAAATGAACTCGAGTGTCGAAATTCAAACGCCAGCATTGAAGTAATATCATTCGGTTTCACTGCTTTAATTTCAAAGTTCAGTTAAAGTATTCATAGCTGGCTACAATATTTAGATTACACAAGCAGAAATTAAGAGTGCGAGTTTTGTTACCATATTTTAGCTTACCTGTGACTGCAGCTGAGCTTGGTAACGTACTAAATTTTACTATTGTCAATTGTTCAGCATCATTTAATTCAAGTTCAAAATTAAATCTCTTATTTCTAAATTGCGTAGATTCAAGTAGCTTTTGAAATTATTGTTGAAGTAGACCAAGACTTACCTTATTTTATTCTATTTCGTAGTGCTTCAGAAGCAAAGTTCACTATTAATTTCAGTCACTAAAGTAACTTTCAATTTTCCGGTTTCATTAATTATTTTGCTAAACTATGTCAGAGTGTAGCGAAATTTATTACTTCTGACAAACATTCAGTTTTCACACAACACGTGTCAACCTTCAGTTGCCACGCTTTTAGTGCTAATTATATGTTCAATAACCTTTCTTTTTCAGTTATTATAGTAGTTGTCCATAGGAATGGCGACCGTAATTTCCCCAAATCTCAAATATCTAATTAATGCCAGTTAATTGTTAACGTAACGACCGGACATTTACTTTCTTTATTAACTTTACCCCTTTTCAAAATTAATTTCTACCAGTTTCATTTGCATTTTTCCTTTCATTTAGATGTAACCCTTTTCTCCCTATTTACCGACAGATTAACTTCAGTGACGATTGCTTTTCCCAAATTTCCATTAGGTACACACCGTTTAATTTTTCACTGTCATTAAGGTCGATAAGTGAGGGGGAGGTTAACACTCTCTTCACCGTACTTAACAATGGAATTTCCATTGAACTCTTAATGTTGCCGCCATTACATTTAATTTCACCAATGGCTGTTATGACGGTTCCGTAAACTTAATCAGTTCTTGCGACGATAATTTCTGTTTTCTATTTCTTCATATTTTTCCTGCAGCCATTTCGCCTTGGACTCCCTGCACTTGTTATTTATTAGTTTCCTAACTGAAATACACTGATGCATTCATGTCTTTCCCTGAACATTTGTGTGCTTCTTTCTTTCGTCGATCAACTGAATTATTTGTTCTGATACCCAAGGTTTCTTCGCAGTTACTTTCTTAAAACCTGTGCTTGTCTTTCCAACATCTGCGAATGCTATTTTGAGTGACTTCTACAATTTTTCAGCTGAACTGCGCACTCTGTTAGTCCTTATTGTAGTACCCAAGCCTTTAGCGAACCTTAAACTCATCCCATCTTTCCCGGCAAATATCTATATCACTTTCGCCTACATTGATTCTTCCGGATGCTTCTCTTAAATTTCAGTCTGCTATTCACTTTTGGGCTAAACCCATGGTGTAGGGTTAGCGTCTTTGATTCATAATCAAAAACGTCTTCGGTCCCGGGTTCGATCCCCACCACTGCCTAAATTTTGATAAGTAATCAGCATTGGCGCCCGAAGACTTCCGGCATAAGAAGTCAGCCTCATTCTGCCAACGGCCTTGTCAAAGAGGGCGGAGGAGCGTATAGAGGTTCAGGGCACTCTCTTGTCCTTGGGGTGGGAAATTGCTCCTAAAGGCGGAAGAATCAGCAATGATCAACGACATGAGGATGCAGAAGGCAATGGAAACCACTGCATTAAAGACACGTAACGTGTATCCACAGGACATGTGGCCTGTAATTGAAGAAGTGTCGTGACGATCTCTCCATTGGCAAAAGATTCCGGAATAGTCCCCCATTCGGATCTCCGGGAGGGGCCTGCCAAGGGGGAGGTTACCATGAGAAAAAGATTGAATAATCAACGAAAGGATACCGTTCTACGAGTCGGGGCGTGGAATGTCAGAAGCTTGAATGTGGTAGGGAAACTAGAAAATCTGAAAAGGGAAATGCAAAGGCTCAATCTGGATATAGTAGGGGTCAGTGAAGTGAAGTGGACGGAAGACAAGGATTTCTGGGCAGATGAGTATCGGGTAATACCAACAGCAGCAGAAAATGGTATAACAGGTGTAGGATTCGTTATGAATAGGAAGGTAGGGCAGAGGGTGTGTTACTGTGAACAGTTCAGTGACGGGGTTGTTCTAATCAGAATCGACAGCAGACCACCACCGACAACGATAGTTCAGGTATACACGCCGACGTCGCAAGCTAAAGATGAACAGATAGAGAAAGTGTATGAGGATATTGAAAGGGTAATGCAGTATGTAAAGGGGGACGAAAATCTAATTGTCATGGGCGACTGGAATGCAGTTGTAGGGGAAAGAGTAGATGAAAAGGTTATGAAACGATCCTTTTTTAACAATTATACATGACTGTGCTTAAACTGACGTACAATATTTTTAGCGCAACGCAATCTGACTTTCAAAAATCCCTACAAAAGAATGGCCCTGACTAACATTAACCTATACGTTTCACAAATCACTTACCTCACTAAAATCTTGGTTACTCGAACTACTGCAATACAGGGAGCACCACTACTGCCAGCTAAATAAAAGATCCAAACTACGGAAGGCACTAACTACTGATGGGGATAGTTAGCAAATGAAAGATATTAATAGAGAACAAATAATGTATTTACCTTAATATCATCAAAAGTCATAATATATATAGGAGTTCATAACATCCATTCTTACAAATATCAAAACTCCGCCATTTCTCTCTCTACATCCATCACTGCTGGCGGCTCACCTCCAACTGCGCAACGCTACGCGCTGTTCACATCCAGCTGCCGCTGCCCAACACTACAATGGCAGACAATAATGCAAACTAGACACAGACTGAACACAGCACAGCCAGTGATTTTTATACAGAGGTGGCGTTACCAATAAAAAAACCTAAACAGCCTACTTACATAGCCCCCATGCTCCCCACAAAAAATTTTACAAATTGTTTTGGGCAGTGGCCAATAATGATTTGATAAAATTTTTCATAATTACAATAACAAAGATATCAAATGCACACACTTATTGATACAATGTTGGTCAAAAGCTAAAATTTTCGCACAGTCCACAAAGACAGTCCTAATCGTTCATCACAGTAAAATAGCAGTGTTTTTCTCAAAGTCTGAGCAGTAAAAGAAAATGCGCATGGAAGTAGTGGATTTCCATGCAGTCTTGAAGAAGTAGTGTTGTCCTTCGAACGGAAAGACAGTGCTGACTCTCGACATGCAGACAAGTAATGGGTCACAACAGAGCAAACCCACAGCAGAGTCATTCGAACTTTTGAAGAATATTGGTAGGTAGGTCATCACAGAGTAGACCCACTATAGTCTTGGTAGAGAGTATGGTATAGGTGGGCCACCAAAGGTGCAGATCCACTTAGTCCTTGTAGAAATAATGGTGTTGGTGAGTCATCAAAGGTGTAGACCCACTGTAATCCTAGTAGAAATAATGGTATTGGTGGATCACCAAGGGTGTAGACCCACTGTAGTCCTTGTAGAGATGGCCAGCAGCCATTTGTTGTGACTGTGCAGGTACACAATCACCATCGAAGAGTCTTGCGGAGAATATAGCAAGTCCATAAACCACCACATGTCCACTCAAAAAAAATTTGTTTGAAATGTCCTTAGAACCAGCAATGCTGTTATCCAGTCCCTTGCTGAATTATTAACACACGTGCAAACACTAACAGTCCCTACTTCTCACATATTGTCCATATACTATGACCAACAGAAACGTGTGCAGTGAAATGTAACTTACAAGTTCATAATATGATGAACTGGTGTCAATTACAATTTTATAACATAAGAATACAATTACAAAGGTACAAAATACATCATTAAAGAACATAACAATACAGATAACATTTGTAGTAACACAGGCTTGACAAAAGAATCGAAATAACATTATGACATAAGTGCATACATAAAAGATCAGAATAACTTTCGAAACATCAACATCACACGTGAGCAACAAAACAAAACAGATAAATAATGTATGAACATCTTTACAAAGAAAATAACATATTATAAATGCAAATTATATTTGAGGATAATAGTATTCCTCATCAAAGTGAATGTAGCTTAGTATTAGAAGAAGAAAAAATTTCTATGAAACAGTACACAGAGACAGGAAGAAAACAAATACACAAGGGTACACAAACACATAGTAGGATAACACAAAAGGAAAGGGCAGGGTTTGTTTTCAGTGTAACATTTGGTACTGCAGTCCAACCCAGAACTTCATTCCATATACCTTTCCTCTTATTTCAATATTTGTTTCCACCAAAAAATTCTATCCAAGCATTCTTTCTGTATTTATATGTTCACACATTTCTTACCTCATTATTTATTTTCCATTATCTTACCTCATCATTTATTTCCAAGAAAATCCTACCTAAACCTGTTGTCCCTAAACCCTACTTTTTTGGTTCATATCCTCTTTCAAAATACCTTTTTTTTAGGCCAAACCATTTTCTTATAGCTTCTAAATGCATTTCTTCCAATTCATCGTAGTTAGTTTCTTATATAGTCTACCCACTCTTAAGCTAACTTAAATCTACTGAGCTCAGATGCTAAACTAAGGGATGAAGCAATGCAGCAGCACAAAAAATTAACACAAACAGCAATGATAAAAAAAATACAAATGCCAAAGCAAGCAGCATAAATTAGCAGAGCAATTGCAATATTACAACTAATGTAAGGCAATGTGCAGCAAACAATAAAAATAAATCAGTAGTAAAACTGGCTTAACCCAGTAATACAAAGTCAAATTCGGTAACACTATGCCTGGCAAACAGCTGCAGCAAGTGCTATAACGTATACCTAAGCATGACAAAGCTCAAGCAGAAAAAATAGTACACTAAAGACAACAATGCAGATAAAGGAAATGTATAATCGCATCTTAATGTCTATGTAATTAAAGTGGTGCACCACAAAAACTAATTCTACAAAAAATTACTAAGTACTAGAAAAGAAAATTATATATGCAGTTACTGTTATTAGTCCCTTCTTATTGTTCTTTCCATTCCAAGAGCTCCTTTTTCGATAAATGTATATCATAAAATAATTATTTAATAGATCTGTTGACAGAAAGTATTCACATTAGCAAATGCATTTAATTTTATCTTATGAAACCAGTGCTGCAAGACAGCTGGAAACCAGATATCAAATGAAATAAGCACCTATGTACAAAGTAAAGCATAAGAACATCATTCAGTAGTGATGAGGCATTTCAAAAGTTAGTAGAAAAATCTCTCAACTAGAAAGACAGTAGTCATAATCAGGTGTATAGACATAAAAATATTTCTCATCATTTCATTAGGCATTTCAGTAAATATCATAAATTAAGAGCTCCACAGTGTTATCATATGTTTCCAAGTTTGAGCGTGTCGTATTTGCGATGCTTTCTACAAAGGAATGTCAATAGCAAGGATATGGCCTCCCTTTTTTTTTCACCTGTGCCTCTGAAAGGGGCACACACTAATGGCTTTTTTTTCAGGAGACTGTCGCCCAGCTGGGTGCCCACGACGCATTATGTGCAGGTGGTCACTTAACTTTCTTACCGAAATATTTACGACACCAGTTTCCGCTACAGTGACAGTCTCATATGAAAATTTCACAGGTCGAAAATTTACGTTACAAATGTGTAGAAACAAAATCCTGTAAATATAGCAGTGTCCAAAAAATTTTCGTTGGCATTGTAATACATTCACGCATTTACATACATTTCACAACTCTTAAAGTATGATTCTTGGTTTCCAACATCCTTTCTCACAAGTCAGAGTCCCTAACCACTACCCATTATTCCTTACCTTATTACACATATAAATATTCGTCGACACTTCTTCAGTATTTCATCATAATAAATACGTAGCATAATCAAATTCCTCATATAGTATCAGCTTATTGATCATAAACATATGGCAACAGCATAATACACATCATCATCATAATAATAACATCATAAAACCTCAGCCAAATCTCAAAATCGTTGTAGCTTCCTCCAATAGTGTCAAAACCTAAAAAAAATTCTCTGCTCATGTCGAAAGTGTCATCTGCCTCAAACATACTTTAAAAATCATGATCCCATACCAAATACATCATTCAAAGCTCTCATAGTATCACAATGGTTCTGAAAAAATATGAAGAGTTCACAAAGTACAAACTACAATTTCATAAATGTGAAGTTAGCCAAATGTGTAATTGCGTAAACATGTGTCACTGATGTAGTAAAAAAAAATGATCAGATAGCTGTGTAATTTGTGTGTTAGAGAAATATGGTACCGATGTGTAAAGTTGTATAAGCAAATACCATATTAGCTAGGGCTCCTTGTGCTTGCCACACACATGGTACACAAAGTAAGCGTGTACCCCCCTGAGGATCAGATAACATTTGTATCATTGTACTTCAAATATCTTAAAAAATAAATGTTTTAAGTATAAAATTAATCACTCAAATACGTGTCCTGTAGCGCTAAATGTGCGTCTTGCTGTAAGATAATCTCTGTGGAAGTGTCGTAGTTATCGTCCTCCGAAAGTTAAGTTCTGCAGAAGTCAATGTACTTACCTCATGATAAACAAAAGTGAAATGCTTTGCGTATAGATATCGTAGTTATTACGCTTATTGCTGTGATGAAGAAATTACTGTGCTGTAACATATTGTTGTGCTACGGAAAAGGCTGTCTCATTGTAGCTATACCACAGAAGTTACTACTAAAACATGTTTTACTTTCCAGAATAATACAGAAAAACTGTGCAGATATAAAACAGAAACACCGCAAAAGCAACATTGCAAATTGTCACTCATTAGTAACGTCGTGATAAAATCGTGTAGCTGTCGCATAAACTAACCACTGTGTCATCTGGTATCTCACAGAAAGTACTTTAAATCCAGAATGTATTTTCAAGTGAACCAAAATGTTGCATTAAAATCTCATTAGCAGTACTGGTAAATGTTCTAAGTATGTGAGCCTTATAGTCGTTACGTAATCGTGTAACTAACAAGCAAGAATGTACAAATAACAACACTCTGTCGTCTGTTCACTATAACAATGCATTCGTAATTTCTGTTTAAATAACTTCTCTTGGTTCTTGACTGGATATTTAACTTCAAACATTGTTGCATGTTAACAGATTCTAAGTCTGACAAAGCATACTAGAAATGTGAAGTGAAAAATTTTATGGCAAAGACAAAGTTAAAAAGCAGATTATCTTTCAATAAACGGTTTTACATGTGAAATGTGGTGTAAACCTTTACTCTTCCTAGTACGCAGCGTTTCAATTTCAACGCAATTATCATGCGGTATACGTCGTTAAACAATACTGGAATTTTCCTTAAGGTTAGCGTCTATGTCATTTTTCTCTGAGCCAGCCGGCGCAAGCGGGTGCCTGCGGTGTGAGTCATTGTCTGTCCCTTTGTTGGCGCGCGTCGTTATTGGGATTAGGAGACCTAGCTTCTACAAATTCACGTTGTCGAAAGTGCTCTGCTCTGTTTGAATCCCGCCAGTTCTGATGAAATTCAGGTCTGTCGTTATGATTATCTCGTCTCTCGTCATGTCGGTAGATTTCATAATTTCTTTCTTGTCGGTCATGTGGTGGAGAATTTCTTCCTGAATCGTAACTGCGTGCTGAACTGTTGCGTCTGAAGTTATTCTGTCTCCCTTGATAATAATTGTTTTGGTTCCCATATTGTCCGTTTCTAAGGTAATCTCTGTCATATTCACTACTTCGGAAATGCGGTCTTTCTCTGTAACTATTATTACTCTGCCAGTGGTTGTCATATGGGTGGTGTCTGTTTTGGTCACGATTTGCGTTGTAAGAATAGACTTGTCGTGTCCAGTTATTGTTTCTGTCGTCACGAAATTGTGACGGATGTGACCTGTAGTGATTGTTTTCCTGTTTTCGCATCCCGTGACTGTCTGTGTCGATTTCTAATTCTTGTAACAGTCTCTGAAAAACTTCAATGTCGTCTTTGCAACGTCCTGCCAAAATAATATGTCGTAAATGTTCAGGTAATTTGATTAAGCAAATGCGGATGAGTTCTGAGGGGCTGTATGGGTTTGACAGGTACTGATTCTTGTGCAACATGTCTTCAAAATATTTCACAAGACTGGATAATTCAGATTGTTCGAAATGTTTCGTCATTGTGATGCTATGTTTTACTCGGTCTTGTGTAGCTTGAGACCAATACGCTGAGAGGAAGGCGTGATAAAAATCTCCTTCACTGTGACAATCGTGAATGACCGATCGCATTCTTACATCTGGTTCATTCTCTAAGTAGCCACACATAAATTCTAATCTGTGCTCTAATGACCAGTTGGGAGGAAAGCAATGAGAGAATTGATGGAGCCACGCTCGTGGATGAATGTCGTTGCCAGAATTCTTAAATGTTTTGAATTTACGTGTAGTAATGAACAGCTTATAGTCAGAATCATCATGTCGGCGAGTAGCATATCGGTCATTCTTACGTCGGGTCGGCAGTTCCATTTCAGAATTCGGTGCACCTTGCCAATTTCTTTCATAACTTCCGAAATGCGCTGTGTTATTATTTTGTGGCTGTTCCGTATTTCTATGTCCCTCTTCCCGTATTGGAGCGCGAGTGTCCTCTGAAATACGTAATTCTTGTATTACCTGTGTCAGCTGATCTTGTACTTCCCGGATTTCTCTTTGGTGTTGCGTATTAATTTGATTCAGATTTTGTTTCAGTTTCCTAATTTGTTCGCACTCTTCTGTGTCATTAAAGACTACCGGTTTTGTGTCATTCAGATTATCATCTTCCTTCATAGATAAATTAGTGAACTGATCCGAAAGATCGGCTACTTTCTCCGATAGTGTACTTATTTCCTCAGTGTGTTTTTCTGAACCAAGTTTCAGAGTATCTACTGTGTCCTTTAAGTTTTCCTGAGTTTTTGCAAGTTGCATAACTGAATCGGTAGATGCAACTGAGTCAAATTTAGCTTGCAAGGTGGCGTGATTTTCATGAACAATAGTTTGCAGTTCTTTTATGGCTGCTTCGTGATTCTGTAATGCATTTTCATGCCGCGAAAAAATAGGTTGGAAATGCTCACAAATTTGTGTTTTTACGTCATTACAGACTTTTTGACATTTCGATTCAATGTTATGTAACTCAGTAGTTGAATCATCACGTGTTTGTTCAAGCGTATGTTCCACTGAGTCTAACTTTTGAAGCTTTTCTTCCATTGCGTCTAACTGTTGCTGTGTTTGTCTCTGGTGTTGTTCCATTGTGTCTAACTTTTGAAGATTTTGTTCCATTTGTCTAACTTTTGAAGCTTTTGTCCCATTTGTCTCTGATTTTGTTCCATTTGTTGCATTAATTGCAATAATAATGTATTAGTGTCTGGAATCTGTTTCTCTATGCTTTTTGGCAGTGCATTTTCACCGGCAACATTCACATTTTGACAAGCAGAAAATGTGTCTTGATTCATTTGAGAAAACGGTGGGGACCCAAAACCTAAGTCAACAGTATTTGCAATATTGTGTTCTGTCATTTCGGATTCCTGCGGCGAGCTGTTGCCGACTGATCGATCGATAATGCTTCCCTCTTCACTAATTGTTTCACTGTCTACACCATTGTTTGCAGCCCGCTCCATTTCCCTATGCACAATTACCAAATTACTACTTTGAACGTCTGTTAATTCATCACACAGTGGTGCTGGCAAGCTACACTCGTCGTCACTATTATTTCTCAATTTACTTTGGAGCCTAGTGTTACGTTTTTCACACGCCATTATTGTCACAAACTTTCACACGATACCACAGTAAAGCACAATTTGAAGAGAAAAATAAGAAAACACATTAACATAGCACTAAAAATAATATCTAGTTAATTAAAGCTGCGAAATACTTGGTGCGAATCTACATGCATGCCACAACTGTTTTACTGTACAACAATGAAAGACTGCAATTACAAAGGAGATTCTCTCTACAATTACATGCTAGCAATAAACAATAGCTACACTAATTACACAAACTACAAGAAAAAAATCAGAAGATTCCAGTGAGGTATCCTGGCAGGGTCGCCATATGAAACGTCCCCTTTTTAACAATTATACATGACTGTGCTTAAACTGACATACAATATTTTTAGCGCAACGCAATCTGACTTTCAAAATATCCTACAAAAGAATGGCCCTGACTAACATTAACCTATACGTTTCACAAACCACTTACCTCACAAAAATCTTGGTTACGCGAACTACTGCAATACAGCGAGCACCACTACTGTCAGCTAAATAAAAGATTCAAACTACAGAAGGCACTAACTACTGATAGGGATAGTTAGCAAATGAAAGATATTAATAGAGAACAAACAGTGTATTTACCTTAATATCATCAAAAGTCATAATATATATAGGAGTTCATAACATCCATTCTTACAAATATCAAAACTCCGCCATTTCTCTCTCCACATCCATCACTGCTGGCGGCTCACCTCCAACTGCGCAACGCTACGCGCTGTTCACATCCAGCTGCCGCTGCCCAACACTACAATGGCAGACAACAATGCAAACTAGACACAGACTGCACACAGCACAGCCAGTGATTTTTATACAGAGGTGGCGTTACCAATAAAAATACCTAAACAGCCTACTTACAGTTACAGGAGAATATGGGCTTGGGACGAGGAATGAAAGATGAGAAAGACTAATTGAGTTCTGTAACAAGTTTCAGCTAGTAATAGCGAATACCCTGTTCAAGAATCACAAGAGGAGGAGGTATACATGGAAAAGGCCGGGATATACGAGAAGATTTCAATTAGATTACATCATGGTCAGACAGAGATTCCGAAATCAGATTCTGGATTGTAAGGCGTACCCAGGAGCAGAGATAGACTCAGATCACAATATAGTAGTGATGAAGAGTAGGCTGAAGTTCAAGACATTAGTCAGGAAGAATCAATACCCAAAATAGTGGGATACGGAAGTACTAAGGAATGACGAGATACGTTTGAAGTTCTCTAACGCTATAGATATAGCTATAAGGAATAGCGCAGTAGGCAGTACAGTTGAAGAGGAATGGACATCTCTAAAAAGGGCCATCATAGAAGTTGGGAAGGAAAAAATAGGTACAAAGAAGGTAGCTGCGAAGAAACCATGGGTAACAGAAGAAATACTTCAGTTGATTCATGAAAGGAGGAAGTACAAACATGTTCCGGGAAAATCAGGAATACAGAAATACAAGTCGCTGAGGAATGAAATAAATAAGAAGTGCAGGGAAGCTAAGACGAAATGGCTGGAGAAAAATGTGAAGACATCGAAAAAGGTATGATTGTCGGAAGGACAGTCTCAGCATACAGGAAAGTCAAAACAACCTTTGGTGACATTAAAAGCAACGGTGGTAACATTAAGAGTGCAACGGGAATTCCACTGTTAAATGCAGGGGTGAGAGCATATAGGTGGAAAGAATACATTGAAAGCCTCTATGAGGGTGAAGATTTGTCTGATGTGATAGAAGAAGAAACAGGAGTCGATTTAGAAGAAATAGGGGATCCAGTATTAGAATCGGAATTTAAAAGAGCTTTGGAGGACTTACGGTCAAATAAGACAGAAGGGATATATAACATTCCATCACAATTTCTAAAATCATTGGGGTAAGTGGCAACATAACGACTATTCACGTTGGTGTGTAGAATGTATGAGTCTGGCGACATACCATCTGACTTTCGGAAAAGCACCATCCACACAATTCTGAAGACGGCAAGAGCTGACAAGTGCGAGAATTATCGCACAGTCAGTTAACAGCTCATGCATCAAAGCTGCTTACAAGAATAATATACAGAAAAATTGAAAAGAAATTTGAGAATGCGCTAGGTGACGATCAGTTTGGCTTTAGGAAAAGAAAAGGGACGAGAGAGGCAATTCTGACGTTACGGCTAATAATGGAAGCAAGGCTAAAGAAAAATCAAGACACTTTCATAGGATTTGTCGACCTGGAAAAAGCGTTCGACAATATAAAATGGTGCAAGCTGTTCGAGATTCTGAAAAAAGTAGGGGTAAGCTATAGGGAGAGACGGGTCATATACAATATGTACAACAACCAAGAGGGAATAATCAGAGGAGACGATCAAGAACGAAGTGCTTGTATTAAGAATGGTGTAAGACAAGGCTGTAGCCTTTCGCCCCTACTCTTCAATCTGTACATCGAGGAAGCAATGATGGAAATAAATGAAAGGTTCAGGAGTGGAATTAAAACACAAGGTGAAAGGATATCTATGATACGATTCGCTGATGATATTGCTATCCTGAGTGAAAGTGAAGAAGAATTAAATGATCTGCTGAACGGAATGTACAGTCTAATGAGTACACAGTATGGTTTGAGAGTATATCGGAGAAAGACGAAGGTAATGAGAAGTAGTAGAAATGAGAACAGCGAGAAAATTAACACCAGGATTGATGGTCACGAAGTCAATGAAGTTAAGGGATTCTGCTACCTAGGCAGTAAAATAACCAATGACGGACGGAGCAAGGAGGACATCAAAAGCAGACTCGCTATGGCAAAAAAGGTATTTCTGGCCAAGAGAAGTCTACTAATATCAAATATCGGCTTTAATTTGAGGAAGAAATTTCTGAGGATGTACGTCTGGAGTACAGCATTGTATGGTAGTGAAACATGGACTGTGGGAAAACCGGAACACAAGAGAATCGAAGCATTTGAGATGTGGTGCTATAGACGAATGTTGAAAATTAGGTGGACTGATAAGGTAAGGAATGAGGACGTTCTACGCAGAATCGGAGAGGAAAGGAATATGTGGAAAACAGTGATAAGGAGAAGGGACAGGATGATAGGACATCTGCTAAGACATGAGGGAATGACTTCCATGGTACTAGAGGGAGCTGTAGAGGGCAAAAACTGTAGAGGAAGACAGAGATTGGATTACGTCAAGCAAATAATTGAGGACGTAGGTTGCAAGTGCTACTCTGAGATGAAGAGGTTAGCACAGGAAAGGAATTCGTGGCGAGCCGCATCAAACCAGTCAGTAGACTGATGATGAAAACAAAATTTAAAAAAATTCACCTTTGCCTAATTGTGATCTGAGTCTATAGCTGCACCTTGGTATGCCTTAGAACCCAGTATCTGATTTCGGAACCTCTGTCTGATGTTAACGAAATCCAGCTTGTGTCAGCTCACGTTTTCGTTGTAAGCATCTGAAATTTATTGCAAACTTGACTAGCGTACTCTTTCCCCTCTCTCATTCCCACCGCCGTGCCAATGTTCACCTGTAGCCCTTTCTCCTACGACGACGTGCCAGTCTCGAATGATCGTTAGATTTACATCTCGCGTTACAACTTCATTGTCATTAAGTATGCTCATATATTTTGTGTATTTATTTCATTTCTGCTTGCGACACTGGCATTATATCCGAACAATTGTCAGCAGTGGTTTGGTATCAAAGCTGATGAGACCAACCCTATCAGTAAACTCTTCACAATAACTCACTCTCTGCCCTATCTTCCTATTCATAAATAATTCTAATCCCGTGATACCATTTTCTACTGCTGTCGATATTACCTTATATTCGTTGGATCAGGAATCATCGTCTTATTCCCATTTCACTTCACTGCCCACAATACATTGAGAATGAACATTAGTATTTGTCTTTTCAGATTTTCTTCCTACCTCAACACATTAAAATTTTTTGATATTCCACAACCCGACTCGTAGAATGTCCCACTGTCGTCCGTTACCGCACCTTTTCCTCTTCGCAATCCCTGGAGATCCGAATGGGCGACTAATCCTGAACCTTTTGCCAGCGGAGAGATAGTGATGACACTTCTTTAGTTACAGACAACGTGGCCTAGAAGTACACCTCGCACGCCTTTAATGCAGTGGTTTCTATTGCCTTCTCTATCCTCATTCCATCGATGGGGATGCAAGCGATTCCCATCATATGACGAGGGTTTTGGGAAGTTGGTACGATGTTGCGACAAATGCCCAAATTAGAGTTGGGACTGTAGACAAGTATCTGGAAGGTATTGCTAAACGTTGGAAACAATATATTTTTTATTTTCATTGTCGTTTCCATTTTACGATCAATCGGTTATTGAGAAAAAATAGCCGTCGTATTTTTTGCAGCAAATTATGAGTGAAATGACTTGTACTAGTAACGTCACTGAATGCAGTTTTAACATACAGTATGTAACATTTTTATTCAGAATACTATTTAGGCATACAATGTACACTATACTATGGCCACGAGATCGTAGCTCTCACTGTTGGTATAAACTAACGGTCTCTTTAAAACCAGTCGATACATATTCTTTGATCGTTACCTGTTTTCTACGGTTTGTAATGATAGTGTTTACGTTTGTGGAGGCGAAAGCATAACCTGTCTCCAAAATTTTCTCTCTGACAACCAAGCACAGACATCACACCCATCCCTGAAACGCAGAACCTCCGACAGCAGCCTCATACATCAAAACTTATAGACGCCTATACCATCCTATACATCTCTTCCAACATATTCCTTCATCGTATCACATCTCGACAACAAATTCCTCACTCCTAAAACCACATACCTCGAAATATAAAAGTACCTTCCAAATCTCAACACATAATGTCCTCTTACCCTGATTTAGACATCCATCTACAGCACGGACTTCCTGTCGTAAGTTTTAGTGGCCAAATCTCGTTGCTTTCACTTTGTCCACCACGTATCAGATATCCCCAGTCCCCAACAGACCATCGACTCTCAGTGCTCTGATCAAGTATGCTGACCTCTAGATCATAGAGAGGAAAGATAATTCTAATCCATAACTCCAAATTTGAAACACCTTCCCTATTTACCACAACTATGGTCCCACATTCTTCTGAAGGCGTGTCTACCATAGGTCACCTCCTTCAGGATGGACGCAACATACACGACTGTAACACGAAGTGGAACCCCTGAATCCCAACCACAAGCGTGCCATTGCCAAAATCATCTACGATGACTATTTAATTCCTGACTGCGAAAGCTCGCCCACATGCCGCCACTGCAGAACTAACCGCCTGTACCAGTGAGGACATAACCTTAAGTTGCACCTATCTGTAACACACGCAACCAATGCCACCGCACTTACTCCTATGACGGTGCAATTAGCCCCCTTCAACTAAACGTGCTCTGACCTTCCTATTGACACACCATTTCACCTTGTGTCCTGCTTCCGCAGTTGAAGATATTTTCCTGCTTCATTACCGCTGTCTTCCATTATATCCACCCTTTTGAGAGTCCACATGTCCTGAATCAAGTCACCATTGACACCCACTGCGTGTTCCGTTTAAGTGCTATAGCCATATACTCCCAAAACCACTCCCAAGTCCAATTTTTCCGACTTATCATCCTAGCCTCAGACTTTCCTACGCAATCTCTTACAGAAGATCCAAAGCTGCAACACCCATCCCCACGCCACAGCATAACCAGATCGTTTTCTACCGCCACAGACCTCACAAGATACACATTACAGACTAGTGACATATTTTCGTTCATATTGCGACAATGAAGACGCGAGCACAAAAGAAAATGGAAAATAATGCATATGCTACTGCAAATGCGAACGTAGATACTGTTGCAAACATGAATGCAGGAGCGGTTTCAAACGCAGTTTCCGAAAATTTGGAACAGAGAGTAGAAAATTCTCTTGAGAATATTGAGATCCGGGAATTTTCGAACAATACTGCGGAGAATCGGAATGTAGGCGATCATTTGCCAACAATGCGTGATGAACAACTGTGTGCTACACGAAACTTAGGACATGACAATAATACAGTGACGCAAACAGAACGCATTATGAGAAATTCCAGCGTTGCTTCCGCCTCAAATGTGCAGAGCAATTTTGTTTTCCCCACTTTCGGTGGAAATTCAGGTCTGGTTGCCACTCCGGTAGAGCGGAGTAATTTTGCCTTTGCTTCTGTTAGTGGAAATGCAGGTATTGCTTCTGCTGTAACAGAGAAGAGTAACATTGTACTCCCTGCCCCCAGTAATGATGTTTTACAATTATTACTGAGTAAACTCACTGAATTTAATGACAGACAGGCGAGTAAACTCACTGAATTTAATGACAGACAGGAGAGTAAACTCACTGAATTTAATGACAGACATGAGAGTAAACTCACTGAATTTAATGACAGACAGGAGAGTAAACACACTGAATTTAATAACAGACAGGAGAGTAAACACACTGAATTTAATAACAGACAGGAGAGTAAACACACTGAATTTAATAACAGACAGGAGAGTAAACTCACTAAATTTAAGAGTAAACTCACTGAATTTAATGACAATAATGCAAAGAATTTCAAATCGCTTCAGGACGAAATTAACGAGAATCTCACATTGTTTCAGGGTGAGGTGAATGACAATTCAAGTAGTAAATTTGAAGAAATGACCAGTCAGTTGAAAAGTCAGCTACGTGAAGAATTCAAATCAGATATTAATAATCTTGTATCCTGACTTGATCACGTACAAAATGTTGATAT
Source organism: Schistocerca piceifrons (assembly GCF_021461385.2). NCBI lineage: Eukaryota > Metazoa > Arthropoda > Insecta > Orthoptera > Acrididae > Schistocerca > Schistocerca piceifrons. Next base: position 241,590,268 of record NC_060143.1, read on the forward strand.
TGTTGAAGTGGAACGACAGACGTCACAATGAGAACTGCAAGTAGAGGAATTAGCGAAAAATGTTGAGTCATTGCAATTACAGACCACCAATGTAGTTTCAAAGATAGAAACTCAATTAACCACAGTAGCTAAACAGGTAGATGAATTATCCATGAAAGTGACGGAACCGAGTAGCGGGTTACATACGAGGTCAGATGACACTCAGCCGGTACCGACCGCGGATACCGAAGAATTTCAGTCTCTGCAACGTTTTAAACAAGGGCAGATGACAATTAATCAGCAAAACAAACGTGATGTAAAAAAAATACAGGAACAGCTTGCCAGCATCGAAGAAAAGATCGATCGCAGCAATGACATGGGTAGATCCGATGATTACCAAATTGATAACGACAACGAGCGCGTTAATTATGGAAATGCCGACCACTTTTCTCGTGGATATGACACGTCTGCGGGACGTAATGAAGGAAACGTGAGTCATGCTGTAAAAGAAATCTCATCCGCTAAGAAAAATGACGAGTTTGACTGTAAGCATTTTTTCACAGTTAGGAAATTTAAAATTTTTCGGAATGCTAGTCACGAAATCCACCCTCGAGAGTGGTTACAAGAATTGACTATTCTTTACCACCAGCATGGCCAATTAGCAACAAACTGGAATTCATTTGCAGTTATCTTGAAGGAGAGCCTGCAACAAGAATGCGCTCAATAGTACGTGAATGTCACACATATGGTGATTTTTATCACGCATTCTTATCTGCTTACTGGTCAGAGACTACACAAGATCGTGTAAAACATTACATCATTATGATGCAAAGTTATGAGCAGTCGAAATTTTCAACTCCAGTGCAATATTTTGAAAACGTGATGCGCATGAACAGATATTTAACGAATCCGTACAGTCAGTCGGAGTTAATTCGTATCTGTTTGACAAAACTGCCGATCAAATTACGCCACATAATTTTGGCATGTAAGTGCAAAGATGACTTGGAGGCATTCCAAGCTCTTTTGCAAGAATTAGAATTTGACAACTATGAAAACACCCAAAGAGATAATAGTAATCAGTATTGGGAAAATAGTAATCCGCGGCGTGACCGTAAACGCGTATGGAACTCGGACGAACCTCACGCGTACAGCGCGGAAGAAGACAGGCGCGATATGCGGCATCAACCGTATAACACAGATCATTGACGCCAGAGAAATGATTTTTATGATAATAGGACCGCGAGAGCAAAGGCGTTATGGAAATGAAAATTATTTTAGAAGGAATGGTGGTGGTAGGGCCAACTGAAATTGGCGCGGACACGCAAATTACAACTCGGAACGCGGTGCTCATGCAGAATACAGAGCATCGAGCCCACGTGATATTTATGGTCATAACAATTATGAGATCCAAAACAGTTATGATGAGGGGACAAATCAAAATTGGTAGGATCGCAGAAATTCCAATTTAGAGCGTGGGGACAATGTAGAAATCAGACCACCCAACCCAAGCAATAATTCGCTGCAACACGAGCCGGCACAACAATGACTAGCAACAAGGACTACAAAAGAACCGTTTGTAGCGGCGGAAAGCCGACAAACAAATCATGTTAACTTTGTTGGACTGGAGGACATTAGAGACACATTATTACAAGAAAATGATAACTGCGAAATTATGTATGCTCTTCCAATTATAAAAATCTTGGTAGGAAATATTCTACTTTCAGCTGTGCTTGATTCTGGCAGCCCTGTGAATGTAATTAGCGAGATAATGTTTAAGAAGTGTGAACAGGCATCTGTTTGTCCGACCTTGCCATTATTAAAGACCAAATTAAAGGGAGTCATTCAAGGAAAGAGTGTAGACGTACGCAATCAGACTTCTTTAGTTTTCTGGTGTCAAGGAAACGAGTTTTCTGCAAATTTCTTAGTAGTCCCTCTTTTATCAACAGAAATTATTTTGGGTGTGGAATTCCTTCATGAACATAAAGCAATGTTAAACTTTTGTAATGCTGAAGTCATGTTACGAGTAAATCAAATGCTAGTCACTCTTAAATTTCAAGGATGGCTAACAAAGGAGGATGAGGAAGTGAATTATCTGCGTTTTCTCTTTCCGCTTGAGGCACAACAATCACTGAATTTGTCTAATAGTTGCACAGATAACATCACTACGTTTTACTGTGAAACATAACAACCCATTAGTACAGAACAATTAATCAAAAGGAAAGTTTTCCGAGATGAAGTAGATCATAATGCAGGCACTGATGAGTTATTTGAAATATTACAAGCAAATTGTGAAGTTTTTTCTCAAAAGACAGGAACAATACGTAACTTTCTTTATGAATTCAAGGTCAAGGAACATAATAAATTTTTTGTACCACCATACGTCATCCCACTGACATACAGAGACAAAGTCAAACAAGAAATACAATCCATGTTAGAGCAGGGAATCATCGAACCTGCTGTGAGTTCATATAACAGCCCATTACACGTGGTTAAGAAAAGGGATAATTCCATTGGACTGGTTCTTGATTCCAGACAAATTAACACAGTAATCCAACCTGAAACCGATAGACCACAGACTCTAGATGAACTATTTCAAAAACACCATGAAGTGGCAAGTATAGCGTTACAGAACATCAAGAAAGCTGCAGACAGAAGAAAGAAGCGGCATAATCCACGAGTCAACGTCAAGAATTTACAGGTAGGTCAAAACGTATTGCTTAGATCACATCGACTATGTCATAAAGGAAAATATTTGAGTAGGAAGCTTTTCTTGGTGTATGAAGGATCCTTCCGTATACGACGCATTGCACACGCAAACGCTGTGGAACTTGAGACAATACGAACACATAAATCGCGAGGTCTTCGTCACTTATCACACATTAAAATTTTCAAGGAATAAGGCCCTAGGGGGTTTACTGATCTTTAGTAAATATATGTTTGGCAAGCATAAGTGCCCCAGCCGTTACAGTATATTCTTCCGATTTTAGTTATCAGTACGGTTTCATAATCTTTGTCTAACCTGTTTATCTATTGATCTTTTACTATCAATCTATCCTGTGTGAAAGACCAAGAATGAATGATTATGAATGATTTGTATTGTTTGAGAGAATGAGAACTTTACAAAGGACATTTCTGACGAGAGGATTATACCAGCTGTTGACATCTTGCGATTGTTCACTGAAAGAATGAAATTTTCATGGCTTATTTGAAGGAAAATGCAAGAAAAAACTATGTACTTTCTTAGGGAGAAATAACATGAAATAACAGAAACTGTTGACATTACCTTCCTGTAAAATATAGTGTATAAGTGGCTCTGAATTGAGAAGGTATATTTGATGGGTAATAGTATAATTGGAAACCTTCGAACTGACACTTGTTCTGATTTATGAGGTAGTTTGAAGAGTGATGATTTATGTGGATTTTTCGTGTTTATCAGTTTGCCAGGTAAGGCGTATTAGGATTTATGGACCACTCATGATTAGTGTGACACAATGAGGGAGCACTTTGCAGACATTTATAAAACAAGATAAGGTAAGAAAGATACACTTCTAAACGAAGGAACCCACAACGGTATTCTATGAAGGAAGATACAGCTTATACACATTTGCGTAAAATTTAAGTCACAGTAATGTTAAGGTAGAGTACACACTTACTTAAAATCTAAGTCACAGTAAAGTTAAGACATGGCTATGAGTCACGAAAGGGATTCTGATACAAATACACAGCAAAGTGTTGAATTATGTGACGAATGAGTGCCAAGAATATTTTTTTGTCTGTGATAGTGTTGTTTCTCTTCTTATTGTTGTTAAGGTTGACGTTATTGCATTTCTTACAGGAAACAGGATCGCAACGGAAGTTTTCTCCATTGCAGAAACGAAAGCACTTAACGTGACGTAATTCTGTGTAGCAGACGATATTTTCAGATCGGAGCGTAGCACGCTTACCGTTAACGGTCGCGAGAAGAAAGACGTTCCAGAAACAGTCGGCCTTGACAAAAACACCGAGCTATGACCTAGATAATTTTGTCGTGCATTAAACGATTTCTTTTATCTTTCCAGAGCGAAATGACTCTTACGCCAAGAGGCGAGACTATCTGCCATATTTTTTGAATGTGTAAATACTAGTCTAACGTAAGTAAATTTAATATTTATCTTGTGTTTTTCTATTTCATGATTGTAATTTAGTGATGCAGTGCCGATTCCATTACGAGGTTAATAGGAAGGTGATGATTTTTCTCTTGTCATGTCATAAATTTATTTCTTGTTACCTTGATGAATAAACTATTTCTTTCAGTTTCTACTGGACAGATGGAGGGGTTTTCTGTGTTGTATTTTGTAAATAATTTTTTTTATTATGTGCTTTGTAGGTTGTTTCTTATTCTTGTTCTTTGTGACCGTCCCAGGTATGGCCACACAGCTTCATACAAAGACTAGGGAGGCCTCCAAACAGAGACAATGAGGACTCCATATAAAAACGATTGAGACACTATACTACAGACATTGATGTTTGACATCAGAAATATTGATAGTCATTACAAACTAATAATTATAAATTTGGTACAACTTAGTAATTATAGTGTAAAAATTCTGACGCAAAGTCACGTAATTATTAACTAAATTTTGTACATATTCATGAACTGATTTGGCGAGCCATTGGCTAGACTTTTTCTAAATAATTCTGTAACTTTTATTATATATAATAGCATCACTATGGAATTACTTCTCTATTTGTAGGATTATTTAACTATTTTATAACCAAAATGTACTTAACAGTTATTGTAACAAATATTGTAACATTCTTTTTCAGCATCACTAGTAATCTAAAAATAGTAGGTAATTAGAATTCGATTGCACAGGATTTATGCCTTGAAATTAAAATGGTATTTTTTTGTGGTGCCACATTTTTAATGATTCGTGGTCACAATCAAAACTTTGCCACTGTTATTGGCCAAACTAATCGTAAAAAAATTAACTTGCCACCGTGTGATGAGCCTCATATTATGACTGAATTGAAAAATACATGCCACAAATCGGTGATTGCTGTGGCGAGAAATTAAAGAAAATTTACTTTGCCACCCTGTGGTGAGTCTCACATTATTCATGACTTGAGATATGTGCCACAAATCTGTAATTGCTGCGGCAATAGAGTTAATGATAACATTTAAATGAGCTCAGAGCTCACATGCCTGTTTATATGATATGATATTATTCCTTGCTTCATTTCTGTAATTAGGTTAGAGATATCTTATTTTAAAGGGAAAATCTATTTTCTATAAAATATTACGTTTTCAGTATACAGAAATATTCGACCCAGACTTGTACTACATACGTTTGAGGAGATACTTAGGCAATAACGCAGTGGCGTGTGGTTGTCAGTGGACACGAGGTCCCTGAGTCTGCCAACACTGCCAAACTGTGTCATCCTGGGAGAAGGACGTTACGTATGGTCGTAAGTGGGCACAAGGTCCCTGAGTCTGCCTACGTTGTCAAACTGTCTCACCAGAGCAAAATGTGACTTCAGGCGTATTTGTCAGTGGATATGAAGTCCATGAGTCTGCTTACGCCATAAATTAACTGATGTTGGAATGTAAGTGTGGTTGTCAGTGGATATGAAGTCCCTTAGTCTACTGCACTTAAAACACGTAGACCTGGTTTCTTTTGACCAGAGGGGACTGCGAGCATAAAAACATACAGTATCATGTAGTCAGACCACTACTGATTAATGTCATGGAAACGTAAGTGCCCAAATGCAGAAAATAAAATATTATTTTTTACTGGTTATTAGGTCATATTAGCTTATTGAAGACTATTCCATGCTTAAGTAATTACTGTTACACATCGGTTAAGACTTATATCATATTTTTATCTACCTATGTAAGAAACTTGTTATATTTCCTTCGATGTTTTTTTATTACATACATACTAGTCTAGCAACATTTTCGTATTATTTTTGTAAAAGGAACCATGTTTTCTCCTTTCCGATCAATTAGGCAAGCAACATTTCTGTCATTTTGTATAAAAGTTTAACATTTTTCTCTTGCCTATATGCCATTCACGAAAATTTTCGTCCTTTTGTAAAAAAAAAAAACTTTGACGTTAAGCAAGAAATACTTTTAGTCATTGGATATAAATTGTAACATTTTTTCTCTTTGCGTAATTTTTTCGTCGTTTTGTAAAAAAATTTTACTGTTTGTTCCTTTCCAATATGTTAGGCAAGAATCACGCAAAATTTTCAAAAATGACGTTGGGGGTTATGAGAGTTGGCAATACTCTCTTAGGATGTATAGGTTGGCTACAGCGCGCATACACAAGCTCTGGAATCTTAAGATATTGTTGTCGCGCCTCGCAGCGCACGGATTAACTAGTGGCAGTTTTGAAGCCAGTGTAGGAGCCCGGCTGCTGTGGTGCGCACGTGTGTTGGGCGAGGGGTCGTCGCCGAGCTGCCGTAATGCCGTGTCCGCCAGCAGCGACACAGGATTTGGTATTTAGTTAGTATTTTTTTGTAATTTGCAGTGCGCTTATTAATTTAAAGAAAAGGGTTTGTGTATGTGCGCAGCAGCAGACGGTAATTTTGATAATGATAGGAGTTGAATTCTTAAGGGGAAACCATTGTTAGATTAAGTATTGATTTTTGTCATTGATTTCTTTTGTAATTGTCAGGGAATTGTTTCACTATGTATTCAACTGAGAAGTATTTCAGTCTGTCTCAAGAGTTTGATTAATTTGTAATATTGCTTTAATGCCACAAACGAAGCGATAGTTCAAAGAGCTTCTAGTGCTTTGTTAATTGAATGAGAAAGAATCGCTTTCAGAATATAGTTTTTTGTTTGGGTTATCATTTATCGAGTTTAGATTTGACCAAACCCTTTCTCTTTAATTACATGTAGTTGTAGTAAGCAGAAGCAGCCGCAGCAACAGCAGGAGCCGCCATACAGAACATGCATTGCATTCAGCATGAATAATAGGTTTTTTTATGTTTTTGTTAAATAATGGAATGCAGCAGATCAAGCAGTGGCAGCAGAAAGACCAAGTAAGTTATTTGTTGCGCACAGGACCAATAAAAAAATTAAAGTTTTGGCGATCTCTGTAATAGTAAAGTTAACAAGAGTACAAGCACGAGATTTTCAGTAGAAAACACGAGATAAGAAGAAAGAGCTCGCAACTTTCAACAGCATAACCAGATCGTTTTCTACCGCCGCAGACCGCACAAGATACACATTACAGACTTTTCTGCTTCTCTGTAACTCCAATGTCGGCTCCCTCCCCTTATTCTTGGTGCACACTCAACCATGATGTTTTCTTGCCTACGCAGTTCCTTGAACTGGTCATCAAGCAAGGAATGACATCACGATCATCTTCTGTAACGTCTCGCCTCCGAGTAGCATGCCACACAACGTCAACTTCGCCACAGCAACATCGCCTTGCCTTTAATAACATCACCTACTTGTCATCTATGTTTTTAAACACTGCTTTTATGTTTTACGGAGTGTAAGATGAAGAGCTGGTACATCGCTATTACCGGCCCGTTACCGCATGGAGGAATGAAACGATAATATGGAAAAAAAACGTGCTTGGGATCAAGTCTTAGGACTAAATAGTTTTTTTAATATAACATAGAAATCACCGAAGCAAATGTACATAGTATAGCAGCAGTTGTGGCATGTAAATCGTAAATACGTCACAATTTGGCCCACATTTTTACTTTGTCGCTATTGCTACTGCATGCCTCTGAAAATGATAGCAGGTTGAAAAGGGCTTTATCTGTATAAAAAAAATCTTTCTGTTGTGAAACCTTTCTGTTGTGAAACCTTTCTGTTGTGAAATGTGTTCATTTTAAGTTGGACCTTACGCTAAGTTGTCATGTGGATTAAAAAACGACATATTATAAGAAGTTTCTCGTAACTAAAATATATTTTTAAATATTTTAATTATTACAAACAACTTACAATGTAGGTTTTTTTTGTCCACATGACAACTTGGCGTCAGGTCCAACTTAAAATAAACACGTTTCATAACCAAAAGATTTTTAAGACCTGAACATGACGACAAAGACTGTCGAAACTTGCTGTTTAAGTAAAGAAATACTTATCCGAGGTTGGCTTTAGAAAGTTTTAATAAGTAAACCAGATCGCTCCTTCTGCCTTCTCAACATGAGAAAATTCAATCACATGTATAAAAAATTTGGCAGCCTACGATGGACTTAAAAATGGTTTTAGCATTCAGAAATTTGGATCCTCTGAAACGTGTATTGTAATGTTAAACAAAGGTTCCTGATTATACGAAAACGGCCAGGAGAATGAAGGCGCCGTGCAACAATAAGCATCCTACTTATTTGGAACTGTAAGTGATTGGGGTAACTCTTTATGCACTCTGTGTCTAAGGAAATACTAAATAATTGGTTTTTCATTCGGAACTCGGGTTTCAGTATGGGTTGTTAGTGAGAGGATCGTCTTACGTCTCTTTCAAAATGAAAACCTTCTGCAAGCAATTATCGGAGTTAGATAGCGCCAGGGCCGTGGCATATGGAGTGTAGGGCTTATCGTTTCGCGATGTTGCTGCTCGCATTAATCTGGATCCCACGACTGTCAAGCAAATATAGAATCGCTGGGTCAAGATGTCAATGACCCCTTGCGACTAGTGCCTAGGTGCCGGAATGTGCGGCCTCATCACGTACTTCGAGTCAGTAAATGGGTCTGTTTGCATCGATATCGGTTTATACATGGACATTGCTATATGTGGAGCACCAAGGTATGTCATCGTGGCGGGCATTGTTGTGGTTCATCTGTCGCGGCGGCAGAAATAAGTATGCTGAAAGTGGGGCGCCCCCCGACAGCACTTGACATAGAAGAGGCCCCACGCTGTCTTTTCAGACCCTTTCTGTCACTGCGTGCTGAATCACGAAATATCTATCCAAGTGTGGAGGCTCTGATGTGCAGATCCTCCTCATTCCTTACCTTATCAGACCTTCAGGACACGTTTACAATTACAGGCTACATGTCACTTGGGTACTCGCTATGTGTCTTTAATGCAGTGGTTTTCATCGTCTTTTGCATCCTCCTGCCGTTGATCATTGCTGATTCTTCCGCCTCTAGTGACAGTTCCCCACCCCAAGGACAAGAGAGTGCCCTGAAACTCTGTCCGCTCCTCTGCCCTCTTTAACAAGGCCGTTGGCAGAATAAGGGTGACTTCTTATGTCGGAAGTCTTCAGCCACCAGTGCTAATCAAATCCCTACCCCTCTTTCCTTTTTGGGTCTCCCTTCTCCCCTTACATCCCATCTATTTTCTCACCTGTAATGTCTCCATCGGCTAGCCTCTAAGCTTTATTTGAAAATAAATCACATATTGTAACTGAAAAAAGGACAATTGACAAAAGTATGTATTATCTGCAATCTTCCGTTAAACAGTTTATGAAAGGAAATTTCTTCTTGATACTTTTTGTCATCAACGTACTAATAGCTAAACGAAAAGGTACACAAAGAATTATCACTTCATTGTTGAAGGAAAGTTGTCTCTCCTGTTCCTTGAGAGGACAGAAATTTAGGAACACAAAATGGGAAATAAAACTGCCTTTTGCGTTGTCGAACGCCTGCAATAATTTCTTGAAGATTCGAATCGAACTAAAGTCTGTGGAAGCAACTAAGTTTCGTGTATATAGAGCAGTCTCACCATCTGCTATCCGAATTAAGTGACTTTAAATAGTTAACCATTGATTATGACGTGCAGCGTATTTCCAAATGACGTCCTGTAGCTATGATGTTGGATGATTTTAAACTGTTCATTTACGATATTGGAATAATCATCTAGGAAAGTAGCAGACCTGTGCTTATAATAGCAAAAGCTAGTGTGGACTTGAGTGATGGAGCTAATTTAGTTTCATTTTAAAAGCAATTTCTTTTGTATTTCTTTTTCAGAGCCTGCACATAGATTTCTTACATTGAAGTTAGATGCTTTCATTACGTCACGATGTCTATACTAGTTTACAGTAAATACATTTTCCTAACGAAACAACACAGACGGAGCTTCACAGTAACTTTGAGTTGAGGATGAAAATTTGACGAATAAGGAGTTAAATTAAAATAAGAGTAAAAAGAATTTCCCGCATGTTGTCTTTGCTAACAATTCAGTGCCTAATTCGCACTATTTAAATCAGAGAAGTTTTCTCTCAGTTACAACGAATCTGTAACTGATTCTCACAAAATATCATTAGAATTAAACAAAATGGGGATTTCATTAACACCTTGTTGTAAGGTAAAGTCAAATATCAGCAGAAGTCAGTTACAGTGGGTAGCTACTACAGATCCTCCAATGATCATGGAATATGGTCTGAAGATGACCCACATTGGGCCGAAATTTGGAAATTTGTGGTGAGTTCCTATGGGACCAAACTGCTAGGATTGAGAGGTTCCATGCCTGCTTTTGCATGTCTCCTCCCATTTACATCAATTTTATTAATTTTCTATGTCATTGCACGGTAGTAACAGACCGTATGAGGCTATTGTAATGAGAGTATTTGTACTGAGAGCTCAAAAATACTTTTCACTTGATTCCTGAACATGTTGTTGAACTTCCTCGGGTGGCCTGTGCGAGGCGAGCATCGGAGGACGCGGCACACGGCATTTCCAGTTGGGGGCTGCACTTCCCTGAATTCTGTGGGGTTCATACAATAGGCTTAAGTGCCTGGCGGAACGACTGACGTCGGTCGAGTTTCGCCTATAGTATGCAGGGCGAAACCACCTGCGAGACGTCTGAGTGTCGCCGCAGTATATGTGTTTACCATTCCGGCGCGTCAGGAATGACATATCCTGGCACCGAATGACTGCATTGTCCTTTTGATTCAGAGAAAACTTGTGGACTGTGCCCTGCTCAGTGCGACTGTCTGGCACCGGATGGCCGGTGGTCTAGACAGGTTGTTTTCGTAGCCGGTCAAATGGCAAGTTCAGTGCCCTCAACTGAATAGCAGAGGCATGATCGGTCAACTTAAACTGAGGCTAGTTGACGTCATAAAGCCCTGCTCGAAATTGGAGGGAATGGTCGCTATTGGCGTGAATGATGTTCTGGGACAGTGTGGGGGAATTCTGGAATCAGAACTGAATGTTGATTCGCAGATTTCGAGGAGAGCAGAGTGAGATTCAGGATCTGATCTTCCTCGGAGTCGGACGGTCTCGCGACTTGGTCGCTCGTTTTCGGAAGAACTTAGTATTCTCGGACAGCCTTCACGGCCAGGGGTTGACACAGAGTTGCTGCACGGCGGAAGTCGGCGCCTACATCATCAGGACGCTGCCTACCGACGACGTGCTGCAGATTTCAGTACTGGTACAGTATTTTGCGGCTCCGGCATTGTAGGACCTTATCAGTTTTATACTGAATCCCTCAGCAGCACGCGCGTTCGCTTTGCTACAAGTCCACCATACTTCTTTCTCCATGTGATCCCATTTGAGCTCTCACTACTAATTGCGATACTGCTGTATAGTCGGGAGATTAATATTTCATTCATTAGGGCCTCCAGTCATTATTGTCAGTCGTTTGCATCACAGAGAGTAGGAGCACATTGTTCTCAAGCCAACTCTTATTCTCATAATTTTTCAGTATACCCTGTCCTTTAACCCACTGTTTGTGTCGATCATCATGTTCATTTATGTTGTGATGTGTAATAAATCTCATTGTAATATTTAATCTGCATATCATTTTGTAGATATATGCAGAATCCCATTTAATGTTGTTCATTATGATAAAGTTCTCTTTTTTTCTGAGTAGATCACGATTTTCATTAAATTATTGTGAGTGTGCACTCCTTATTTTACCAACTAGCAGGGTCCACCATCATTTTCCTCCGTTACCGTTGCGCACATAATCAGTTAGGTGGTATGTAAGGAGGGGGCCGAGTGCATGTCCAGTTCTCATGCAAAATTCGTCTGAATTAAAGAGGTACAAACTCTTCTCCACCCCTGCTTCTCGCAAGGTCATTGGTCACTAGGCTTACACACTACTTAATCTAATTTAAGCTAACTTACGTTAAGGACAACACACACACCTTTGCCCAGGGGAGGACTCGGACCTCCGACAGGGGAAGCCGCGCGAACCATTGCTAGGCACCCTAGACAGCGCAGCTGCCCCGCGCGGCATTGGGTCAAAAACGGTCATCACAAATAAAAGTGTTGTTATTCTATCAGTCCTGTCATAGATAATATCTTATTAATGTTTATTTGTGATCACTGCTACGTCCAATGTGTATACAAAGACTGCCAGTGGTATATCAAAAACAAATATTTTTATTGAAATACACTACTGGCCCTTAAATTGCTACACCAAGAAGAAATGAAGATGATTCACGGGTATTCATTGGACAAATATATAAAACTAGAGGTGACATGTGATTACATTTTCACACAATTTGGGTGCATAGATCCTGATAAATCAGTACCCAGAACAACCACCTATGGCCGTAATAACGGCCTTGATACGCCTGGGCATTGAGTCAAACAGAGCTTGGATGGCGTGTACAGGTACAGCTGCCCATGCAGCTTCAAAACGATAAAACAGTTCATCAAGATTAGTGATTGGCGTATTGTGACGAGCCAGTTGCTCGACCACCATTGACCAGACGTTTACAATTGGTGAGAGATCTGGAGAATGTGCTGGCCAGGGCAGCAGTCGAACATTTTCTGTATCCAGAAAGGTCCGTACAGGACCTGGAACATGCGGTCGTGCATTATCCTGCTGAAATGTAGGGTTTCGCAGGGATCGAATGAAGGGTAGAGCCACGGGTCGTAACACATCTGAAATGAACGTCCACTGTTCAAAGTGTCGTCAATGCGAACAAGAGGTGACCGAGACGTGTAACCAATGGCACCTCATATCATCACGCCGGGTGATACGCCATTATGGCGATGACGAATACACGCTTCCAATGTGCGTTCACCGCGACGTCGCCAAACACGGATGTGATCATCATGGTGCTGTAAACAGAACATGGATTCATCCGAAAAAATGACGTTTTGCGATTCGTTCACCCAGTTTCGTCATTAAGTACACCATCGCAGGCGGTCCTGTCTGTGATGTAGCATCAAGGGTAACCGCAGCCATGGTCTCCGAGCTGATAGTCCATGCTGCTACAGAGGTCGTCGAACTGTTGGTGCAGATGGTTGTTGTCTTGCAAACGTCCCCATCTGTTGACTCAGGGATCGAGACGTGGCTGCACGATCCATTACAGCCATGCGGATAAGATGCCTGTCATCTCGACTGCTAGTGATACGGGGCCGTTGGGATCCAGCACGGCGTTCCGTATTACCCTCCTGAACCAACCGATTCTCGACCAACGCGAGCAGCAATGTCGCGATACGATAAACCGCATTCGCGAACGGCTACAATCCGACCTTTATCAAAGTCGGAAACGTGATGGTACGCATTTCTCGTCCTTACACGTGGCATCACAATAACGTTTCACCAGGCAACGCCGGTCAACTGCTGTTTGTGCATGAGAAATCGGTTGGAAACTTTCCTCACGTTGTAGGTGTCGCCACCGGCGCCAACCTTGTGTGAATGCTCTGAAAAGCTAATCATTTACATATCACAATATCTTCTTCCCGTCGGTTCAATTTCGCGTCTGTAGCACGTCATCTTCGTGGTGTAGCAATTTTAATGGCCAGTAGTGTATTTAGTTGTGTATGATATCTAGTTTTTATGCAGTCGTCTACTCAGACCCTGGAGGCATTTATGAATAATCCTGTGTTGTATATGTACGTGCCAGAACGCGACATTCATTTTGAGATTACTGATGTTGATGATGTAAGTAGCGATTAGCCGTGCTAGCCCCCCGAGTTATCGCCACCACTAAATCCGAAGCGATTTATTGAGACAACAGATCTCGTTTGCCAAATCGGAAGCGGATAACAGCCGCGCGTGTCAGCAAGGCGCGGCCCTGATCGGCGTGGTCGCACAGCGGCGCAGTGGGACCGCGGCGATAGCATCGGGCGTGGCGCACACTAGCGCTCCTCCCCAGGGAGCGGGCGCCGCTTAGGCGGTTAGCCGCAGCCGCAGCGGCAGCCGCGCGCCCGTATCGACGTCATTATTTCCGGCACGCTCGCGGGGCTGCGATATTCGGCTGTTCCACCCCCGCCCCGGCGGCGCGGCTTTACGGCCGTTCCCCTGATTCATGCGCTCCCCGCAGCCGGCATTAGCCGTTTTAATTGCCGGCATTAAGACGCCCGGGACTGGGGCGCGAGACTCGGTTAGTTCTGGCGACCGCGCCAGGCCTCGCTTATTGCAGCCGCGTGTTGCTCCGCCCCCGCCGTGTTTCGTGGCTGTCAAGCAGCCGACTCTGTGGCCCAGTTTCCCTTCGAGAGGGCGGTTCACTCGCAGCTCCGCCACTTGTGCGGCGCTCTGCATGACGTCAGTTCTGCCGCGAGTAACTTCCCTCCGGCTGTGTGCCGACGGGCTGGAGATGAATTTTTCTGGTCTGCAGCTCCATTTCCCACTCGTGTCTGAAACTGAGTGTGTACGTCAGACTGTAATACAAGCTTACTCTTGTCGCCAGTAAAGGATTGTGGAAATTACATTTTATGCCAGATCTCCAGTTTTAAGTTCCACGATTCTACAACTAACTTTGTTCCATATTCTGTTGTTCATATTCACAATAAAGATCTCAAACATCGCTGCGAAACAACAGTCTAAATCTGAAGAAGTAGAAAAATCAGCTACCCAGTTGCAGAAAAGGTTAATTAGCCCTTGTCCTAGATTTCATAGTTTATAAAAATATCTTCTTCCGAAAACAGGGGCCTTGTTATTGAAGAAGTTTTTTTTTTTAAAATATCGAAAATTGAAATGGTTCAAATGGCTCTGAGCACTATGGGACTTAACTTCTGAGGTCATCAGTCCCCTAGAACTTAGAACTACTTAAACCTAACTAACCTAAGGACATCACACTATTTATTCCCGTGGCAGGATTCGAACCTGCGACCGTAGCGTTCACGCGGTTCCAGACTGTAGTGCCTCGAACCGCACGGCCACCGCGGCCAGCTACCGAAAACTATTTCAAGGGCAAATGAACCACCGTTTTGCAACTGGAAGGCAGGTTTTTCAGCCTCTTCTCAATAAAGATTACGAAGTGGAACGCCTCCATTGAACCAAAGAGCACAGCAGTTGTAGACATCCAGAGCCTTGTCTCCTGAATGTTAGCGAAAAGAGAAGGAGATGCGGCGGGGCGGGTTATGATTATTTTTCGTTCGTCGTACTGCTCAACACTGAATGTCAGCCTACTTCAGTACGGCCTCCGCTCGTTGTCCCTTTTCTCTGCAAGCGTAGATACTAGACGACAAAAAAGCAGCGTTGAAGAAAGACGTCGCCTAATATCCATCCTCCAAAGCCCGATTCGTAGGGGGTATGAATATACGGTCGTTCTAAGTGACACAGAAGCCCGTTCTCATGCTGGCTAGTAGCGACAGAATTGCTATGAGTCATGGCTGAGACACAAGTTTGCAGCCTCCTGTACGTTCACCGGGCTCCACGTCTAGGTATCTAACTGCAATAAATGTCATCCCGTAATAACTTGCGACGTCACAGAGCCCATGGGTTGGCTATTTGTTGATACATGATGGTATCATTAAAAGCGCAATTGAAGGGACAGTAGAAGCGAGAAATACGAGAAGCAGACAGACACTATAACACAGCAATCAGGTCATGGAGGACAGTAGCAGCACCAACTACACGTCTTTCGAGAGGAAGGCCGAATACAGAAATGCATGGCGCCAGCTGCTAACCAGCGTGATGGTTGAAGACCTCGGACGAAGAATATACACTGAAGCCCCAAAGAACCTAGTGTAGGCATGCGTCTTCAAATACAGAGATATGTAAACAGGCAGAATATGGCTTTGCGGTCGGCAACGTCTATATAAGGCAACAAATATCTGGCGCAGTTCTTAGATCGGTTACTACTACCACAATTCTAGGTTATCAACATTTAAGCGAGTTTGAACGTGATGTTACAGTCGGCGCACTAGCGATGGGAGACAGCATCTCCTACAGTCTGGAACCGCGCGACCGCTACGGTCGTAGGTTCGAATCCTGCCTCGGGCATGGCAGTGTGTGATGTCCTTAGGTTAGTTAGGTTTAATTAGTTCTAAGTTCTAGGGGACTGATGACCTCAAAAGTTAAGTCCCATAGTGCTCAGAGCTATTTGAACCATTTGAACAGCATCTCCGAGGTAGTGATGATGTGGGGATTTTCCCGTACGACAGTTTGCCGAGCGTGCCGTGAATATAAGGAATCAGGTAAAACATCACATCTCCGACATCGCTGCAGCAGGCAAAATATCCTGCAAGAAAGGGACCAGCAACGACTGAAGAGAATCGTTCAGTGTGACAGAAGAGCAACAAACAGTCCCGCAAACTTTTGCAGATTTCCGTGCTGGGCCATCAACAAGTGTCAGCGTGCGAACCATTGAACGAAACATCATCGACATTGGCTTTCGGAGCCGAAGCTGTGGAGCGTGTGCAGCTGGAGTCTTATGGGACCCCTGATACGTTTAGAGACGACTGTGACACGTGACTCGTACGTAAGCATCCTGTCTGGTCACTAGCATCCATTCTCGTCCACTCTGCACTCCAACGAACTCCGGCGATCCCAGCCGGAGAATGCGACACCACACACGTCCAGGATTGCTACAGAGTGGCTCTAGGAACATTCTTCTGAGTTCAAACCCGCTGTCCTCCAAACTCCCCAGACATGAACATTATTGAGTATATCTGGGATACCTTTCAACGCGCTGTTCAGACAGAAGAGATCTCCATCCCCTCGTACTCTTACGGGTTTATGGACAGCCCGCAGAATCAATTGTGTTAATTCCCTTCAGCACTACTTCAGACATTAGTCGAGTCCATGCCACGTCGTGCTGCGGGACTTCTGTGAGCTTGCGTTGGTCTTACACGATAATATGCAGATGTACCAGACTGTTTGCCATTTCAGTGTATATGTAAGTAACTTCCTCTGTAATACAAATACAGGGTGCGTCTCTAACTATTGCCACCAAGAACAACTCCGAAAAAATGATAGGAGCTCAAAAGTTTGTAGGACAAAAGGTACATGGGATGACGGGGACCGTAATAAGACGTTGGCTTTTTGTTGCTAGGTGGGGTCGCTTCAGGGATATGAATGTCAACTTTTTTTTTTAAATGGAATGCTAAAATTTTGTACTTATTTTCTGATACCGGCTGTCGAGACGAATCCAATGACGTGTAACAGTAAGGTCTTTGACGGTCAACGTAGGTCAAAAAGGTAGCACGAACGTCCATTTACAGAAGGTGTTCGAAATGATGACCATTGGTATCAATGCAGAGCCGCAATCTTCTTATCATGGATTGAGTGGTATTCCTTATCACTTCGACGCTTATCAAAGCACATGCTCTGACAATTCTCTCTCGCGTATCTTCAGGTGTAGTTGGAACCTCTTTATGAACGATGTCTTTTACGAATGCCCACAAGAAAAAATCCAGAGGAATCAAGTCTGGCGAACGAACCGGCCATGACACATCTCCTCCGTGTCCAATCCAACGATTTGGGAATTGTCTCTGCAACTCATTTCTAATCATTAGCGAAAAATGTGAAGAACATCCATCGTGTTGATACGACATTCTGTTCCTTGTTCCTAACGGTATTTCTTCCAATAACAGACCTAATTTTTCTTGCAGGAATGTGGTGTACTTCCTATCATTATGATTTCTTCGAAGAAATAGGGGCCTATAATTCTGTCCTCCAGGGTCCCACGTGTGTGGACGTGTGTGGTGTCGCATTCTCTGGCTGGGATCGCCGGAGTTCGTCAGAGTGCAGAGTGGACGAGAATGGATGCAAGTGACCAGACAGGATGCTTACGTACGAGTCACGTGTCACAGTCGTCTCTAAACGTATCAGGGGTCCCATAAGACTCCAGATGCAATGGTTCGCACGCTGACACTTGTTGATGGCAAATCTGCAAAAGTTTGCGGGACTGTTTGTTGCTCTTCTGTCACACCGTCCACGGTTTTTCGTGCGCAACTTGCGGCAGCCAACATGGATTTTCAGTTGCCCAGCAACGCATGTTATGCATGTAATGTTCATCAAAAGGAGATGGTATTGATCAGTAAAGCACTCCGTCTTCAGGGCACAAGTGGTTCATCGGGACCATCCGACCGCCGTGCCATCCTCAGCTGAGGATGCGGATAGGAGGGGCGTGTGGTCAGCACACCGCTCTCCCGTTTTGACCAATAAAGCTTACTGTAAATATTCTGCCGTTTATTCTCGGGGAGCGCCTTGCGCTCAACCTGGAGTCCGCGGAAGGAAAAGTGTGACAAGGTGTGGGTAAACACGGCGGAGGCCACGGGTATTGCATTTCCCGGTCCTTGGAGGGCGAGATGAATGTTGGTCCATAGCAATGACATAGTCAGGAAGACGGAGAAACAAGATAAGGACAGTAGATACCCGGCAGTGTGTCCGAGTAGAGAAGGCTTTCAAAAAGAATACACAAGGGCACCCAAGAGCAGCGAAATGTAGAGTCGGCGCAGAAGTTAAAGAATACCTAAGTAGGAGCAGCACCCAGCAACATCGAGATGGTAGCAGCCGCCAATAATGCAACGGTGATGACAGCGATACTACGGGGAAAGCATCAGCAACTCTTGGTTAACTAGAAACTTTACCTTTCCACTGGAATAGTATTTAACAGAGACAGCCTTTCTCTGTCTCTCACGGTTATTCTGCAGAATTCCTTTGCTAGACACGGTCTGGCGCTTGTCTCCTGGTAGATAGGACACGTGTCCATTGATTAATAGTGAGTTAAGCCTATGTGCTAGTGATTCTGAAGCGAACGCAACAAGTGGTAGAAACGCGCTTGTCTCTGACAGAAATTGTTAAAACGCGGGAACTAAGTTCTGGCCGATCTGCAGGCAGTTATATGAAACAATGTACATAGAAAGGAGCAAAGGGTCTGACAGCTCATATGTCTTTTTATTAATAGTTAAATAAATCGGTTTAAAGGAGATACCTGCGCTTACGACTTTGGCAGAGCAGCGTTGCCAGAGACTCCTCTTGCTCCCATTGCCTGTTAAAAGTTATTATCAGGTGTACCTACACAGTTTCTGCTCGATCTCATCCCCATTATAAAGGTTCATTAAGGTAATCACATATCCACAGTGTCGTTAACGTTCTGATAGCGCTAAGGAATGTATGAGTATCCCACATTGGTGAAATAGGCCAGTGCCGGAATGCGGCGTATTTTCTTATTCCTTTGTTGAATGATAGTATTCACTTTACATGTGCTATATTCCATTTTGAAAATTATAAAAATTACTCTAAAAATTAAGGTTTTATAATGTATAAACATGCTGTGTGGTACAACATGGTCAAGAATAAATTTTCCGTTGAAATTTAAAAGCGTTTCAGTCAAGAAAATCTTGTCAACCTTGCATTCAATCATCTATCTATCGCATTAATATTCTACTACACAAAATTAAGCAGAGTTATTATCAAAAACCAGATATAAGTTAAATACATTTTCAAATAGAATCGACTGGAAACTAAAAATACTTCTCATTTTCAACACAGGTAAAATTATTACGACGTTAAATAAACTCAGTTCATTTTGAAGTAACACATGTTCGTCAGCAAAAGTCTTTCTGTTTCAGGGTATATGATGGTGCACAACCAACTAAGTATGGCATAACTGTCCAAATGTTATATAAATGGTCTAAAATATATACTATTTCAGTAACCAAAAATTCTGTATATGAAGAATTAACAAAATATTCCAAATAGTTTTAATGTATTAGACAGTAGCGTAACTTGTAGAAAGTCAAATATTTACAAATCTTGAACAAAAAACAACCTCATGACCAAAGGTACGTTTTCACGGGCCATAAAACTGTACACTGCGTACAATATAGCACGACAATGTTATCTGGCAACATTGCGGCCACACGAATTGGAGTCACATGTACTGCAACACTTCTCGTCACTGTTGGGTAGCAATGTTCCGACAGTACATTCTGGGACAGAAGTTTTTATACGAGGGCACACCACAGCCGGA
This sequence comes from Schistocerca piceifrons, assembly GCF_021461385.2. NCBI lineage: Eukaryota > Metazoa > Arthropoda > Insecta > Orthoptera > Acrididae > Schistocerca > Schistocerca piceifrons. The sequence continues at coordinate 241,610,293 of NC_060143.1, forward strand.
AAATGGAAGAAGTATCGGGCGTGGTATGTAATAATTGCTATGCCTGCCGACAGGGTGCCTTATAGTCTGTGTTGACGGCTCTACACAGCTGTTGCGCGGAGATTCTCATTGGACCAAACAAGGCTATTGCTACCATTTACCATTCTGTCTCCAGGGAAACACGCTGCAAACTGTGCACATGTCCGATAGCTCATTCAGGAGAATGTTGCTCGAAGATCTTCATTATTGACCCATATAAGCTGCAGATCTTTCAGGAAATTAGGCCACGCGATTGGGTTCCACGCGAAGCATTCTGCTTAACCATGTGTGATCACCTTCGCAAAAATCCACAAATGTTGCACGCCATTCTGATGTCAGATGAAACTCATTTCGAGTTATGAGGTTCGGTGAATCAGAAGAATATGCGTTATTATAGTGATGTAAACCCGCATGAGCTGCACATCATCCTGTTAATTGACATAATAGGTAATAAATATGAGTCGCTGCGTTTTGCTTGTGCGCCAGCGTATTTGCAATTACCTCGCCTTCGCGCTCTTATCTTTGCTTGTGGCGCGCACTGTCTTGGCTGCGTTGTCTTTGCCGGAAGAGTTAACTGGAGACTCTCGTCAAGGACTTAAACAGTTGGCGTTCGATGTTACCTGAGGCCAGAGTGTCGGCCGGAGCGGCCGTGCAGTTCTAGGCGCTACAGTCTGGAGCCGAGCGACCGCTACGGTCGCAGGTTCGAATCCTGCCTTGGGCATGGATGTGTGTGATGTCCTCAGGTTGGTTAGGTTTAAGTAGTTCTAAGTTCTATGGGACTGATGACCTCAGAAGTTAAGTCGCATAGGGCTCAGAGCCAATTAAACCATTTGAGGCCTGAGTGTGCATGTAGTGGAGCGGGAACCGACCACGTGTATGGGGAGGCTTGTTGCTGCCTTGCGTTGCGTGCTGCTAGTTCCGGACACCGCTGTCTACGGTCGTTCGCTGCCTTATTGCCGCCTGCTGTAACCGACGCAAGCCATTTCGGACGTCCAGCGAAAGGTTAAGTGAGATTGTACTTAGGGCATGTGTGTGAAGGTGTTGAGGACTGCTACCTCACTTCTGGTAACTGTAAGCGCATAACGGTTACCATGGAAGTAAAGATGTGCCTATGAAGAGTTCATGGTGTTTAAGACAGGTGTTAAATGGTAATATAATGCACGAGAGTGCCTCTTCCAGCTCGTGGGAAATGTTTGTTGTAATGAGTAATCAGCTGCAAGGCCGTAATCTGTTTATCAAATATACAGCATTCGAATGTTTGGTAGACTCTGCGCAGTAAAGCTTATAATGAAATTTTCAGAATTCTGCTCGTTACGGTTTTCACTTAACAGTGGGGCATAAGAGTTCACGTAATTTAATTGTGACTAAGACTGGAGTACTCGCTGGCCTTGCTAGAAATTGTAAGTTTTTTTTTAAATATCTTAATAGCAGGAAATTTTCCTTAAGGTTATTGATGAGATTTGTGCTGTTTGTTGTACCTTGCCTGTGTAGGTCATTCGTAGTGAGGCAAAGGCAGTGTGCCGTTTTATTAGTGAATAATTTAACCTTTTATTTAACATCTTTTGGTGGTTGTTTACATTGTCCATGCGGACCTGTTCTGTGTGCTTGTTAAATGTTGCAGCTGGCTGTCTGGTGTTTTGGAGTAAGCGCTACCTTTCCACCTATGGGTACCGGGGCTGAGAAATCCTAGGTAGCGGGAGGTAACTCCGGGTCGAAGCTTGAGAAGTGGGTCTTGTACGAACTGCCGCCTTCAGCCTTTCGCCTTCGCTCCTCCAAGTTAAGTTTTCGTTCTGCATTCGAGCGATCTGGCGTCACTCCTCGCTAGTTAATTCTGGCGCTAATTATGTTTACTTGTGTATTTATTATATTTATTATACTTATTAAACCTTGTCCCAAGAGCAACATAATTTGTGAAAGGTTATTGCTGTGCTACTCTTAGTAAGACTTTTCGCTGAGTAATTGTGTTACTGGGCCTTGGAGCCGAAGTTCCAAACCTTAGTAAGCCTTAGTGATATTGATTGACTCTTGAGTGTGAGACAAGTGCCTTTGTATTAAATTCACCTTGCTATTTATTGGGTGCATCTCTGGCAGGTTGTTACTTAGGTAAATGTTTTTGAGAACATCAGTTCTCAGTGTCCGAAGAGTAGCCAGAAATAGTGTGTGTCTTAATTTAAGCCGTTAGGCGCATAATTGCCAGTGGTTTTAAAATTTCCTTATAGATGAGACATTGGTGGCAGATTCACTAAATTCTTGTGACTTACTATTCGTATTAACTAAAGTAATCAGGATTAAGATATTGTTGTTTTAAAGGACTTTGTTGAGATGAATGTTAAATAAAACGAGTGATAACAAAAGGGGTCCAGTCGTTCCTATTGTTTTCCTATTCCCTAGCAGAAGAACGTTTCAAAATAAATTACTCTTACTGACTAATGGCGTGTTTTTAATATCCTACTATGAACGTTGCCGCACTCTTTATGACCGTATCATATAGTACGTTTTACGCATTGGTGTTGTAAGTTTTCATCTTTATGGCTATAGACCGTGTGTTGGTGCTAAGGTTATCCTCTGTTGGTTGTAACACAGCTTCCTCAAACTCGACAGTTGGCACATTAAGAGACTGTTCAGTTTCCCGTCATTCTGGTCTAAGAGATCCTGTTTCACGAAGACGGCCCTCATGTCTTTTAATTGTGACACGATTTCGTTACCTCCTACCTGTGAACCGTTCTCCTGGCAGCATGAAGATGTTCCGGGTGTAATAACTAGTATCAGTGCAGCTTAAAGAGCCATTGTTGGTCACGCTGGAGGAACAATGGTTTTCACGCAGAAAGCAGAGTTCATTTACACTGACGGTAAACGTCAGGAGGGAGTTATGGGACGTAAATGAAAGTTGGTAGGCGTGTTTCTACATCTGAAAATTTCCCTCCAGTCGCGTAAGAGTGGCACTTGCAGTGCCACGCTTAGGATGGAAATCAGGTTTGCTTTACACACGTGCTGTAACGCTCGTGCGCCTTAGCTACCTTTGACACTGGACGAAGTGAGTTGATGTTAGCCTTTAAGGCAACAAAGACGCCATTATCAACACCTCACTGAGTCTGAACGACGTTATGTAATAGTGCTGCGAGTAGCTGGATGACCTGAGAAAGTGCAGAAAATCCTGGCAGGCGTATAAGCACTGTACATAATTGCCGGCAGCAATGATCAAGAGAATGTGCGGTTGTAAGAAAGCTGGGCTCTAAACGCCTACACTGCACAGCCAAGAGGGAAGACTGTAGTGTTCGGCTTCTGGCTCTGGCGCATCGTACAGCATCTGCAGCTACAACCTGAGCAGCAGTTGGAACCACAGAGACAGAACAAGCTGTTGCAAGTCGATTACCTCAAGGTTCGTGCTAGACACCCTGTTGCTTGCATTCCACTGACTCCAAACCACCGCCATTTCCGACTTCAGTGGTGTCAAGCGAGAGCTCATTGGAGGGCAGAGTAGAAAGGTCTCTTGTGTTTTCTGCTGAAAGCCAGTTCATCCTCAGTGGCAATGCTGAACATATGTTGGCTAGAAGGAGGCCACTAGAGGGCCTTTAACCAGCCCATCGACTTGCCAGACACACTGGACTTATACCTGGAGATACAGTCTGGGCTGCGACTTTGTATGAAGGAGGAGCTTTCTCGCGCTCATCCCACGCTCCCTGACTGCAAAACTGTGCGTCAGTCTGGTTATTCAACCTCTCGTGGTGCCATTCAAAAACAGTATTCCGGGGAGGGGGGGAGGGAGTGGGGGGGGGGGTGTATTCCTCAACAGGATAACGCTCGCGCAAATACTGGTCTTGTAACAAAACATGCTCTACGGAGTCTACTTGTTGCTTTGGCCTGCTCGGTGCCCAAATCTGTCTCCAATCGAGCAAGTGTCATCCACAAACAGCATTAACTCTCACTGTATCGACAGACGAAGAGCAGCGAACATGGAACACCATCTCATAAACTAACATCGGGCACCTCTACAACACAATGCATCCATGTTTTCAAATGGTTAAAACGGCTCTAATCACTATGGGACTTAACATCTGAGGCCATCAGTCCCCTAGACATAGAACTACTTAAACATAACTATTTTGCGACCGTAGCATCTGCGCGGTTGCAAACTGAAACGCCTAGAACCGCTCGGCCACAGCGGCCGGCTCCACGTTTTCATGCATGCATTCAACATTCTGGCGGTTACATCGGTTATTAATGTTCCAGCATTTCACACTTGTAATGGCTTATCTCGCGCTTACAGAAACCTGTGACTTTGCTACATTGATCGCTTAAATATGAGACATAGGAATATGCATTCCCGAAATTTCATTGATCTACATTAAGTACTTTTTGGTGCTGTTTTTTATTTTTTTTATTTTTTTATTTTTATTTTTTATCATTGTATGATTCGGCATCTAAATCCCCGAATCATCACAATGGTATGTAAAAGGACAATTATCACAAACCGTTGAAACTGATTCCTAATATCCCACCTGGTAGTTTTGTTACTCTTGACGACGTATTTTATCATCAGAGAAATACAGCCCTGCACTGCTGCTATTCGCAAAAAGGACATAATTAAATTGCTCAGTCAGAGGAAATTGAGTTTTCAACTGGGCTTTTACAAATTGAAAATTGTGCATTATAATAAACCGAAGCCTGTTTTTAAAGCAAATGCCATTTTAAAGCGTAAGCGATACACCGTTATGATGCTCCTACCATACTACAGTCATTTGAGTTAATCTGGAATACAATGATACAAAAAATAATGCACAAACATTTCTTCCAATAATTCAATTAGCGCAAAACAACTAAGCAAAGAGTCCTTACGCAAAACTACCCCTGAAATGAAATTGTGAAATCTTTGGAATGTGTGAAAGGAATTCAAAAATAATGTTAGTACAGGGAATGCGGAATGCAGAAAGCAATAGAGCGTATAATAACCATTATTGGTCTGGAAAGCAGAGATTAATTGGCAGTACGTGAGACGATAATAACATGAAATCTGACACGGTAGATGAAACTGGATTGGATTCAATAGAAACAGATACAGCAAATGAGAAACTTCGCGTCTACCCTTTTCATGATGGACCATCCACTTCACAACTGTAATCACAACGTTTAGTGCTATTTATATTGCATACCTGTAGTTGTACCTTCCTCCCTTCCCTCCGCAACTCCGGCTAGGCACACATTCACAATAAGCCGAACGAAATGCTTTCAGTCACATGTGCAATAATACAGTGGTATACTAACAGAAACTTTCATGTAAATGCTGCGCAGTATAAACAACAATAATGTAGAAGTTTGTCTAGGGACGTTAACACTGCTAGCAGTAATGAAAGCTTACCCATCCTAGCAGTGAAAAGTAATTTTGTTGCAAATCAGATTCCAATATCAAAGTGTTGCATACGGATCAGTCAAAATGACTATGAATGTCTAAGGGGCAGTCCAGAGTCAAATGCCATAAAGGCCCCTTCCAAAAAAGAGTGGTGAACATGGGCTCTAAAATGCCTATCTTAAGAAATATGAGCACTTCATCTCGACACTGTGAAACAAATCCCTTCTATTGCAAGGTCTTTGCATTCCATGTTTTGAGAGGTGACAGTGTACACCAAAAAAAGAAAAAAACAGTCCAGTAACCGCTGGGCGCTGAAGTGCATATCTTAAGTGCCACGGGTACTGTGAAACACATCTGTCTTCTAGTGAACAAGTGCTCGCCACTCTGAAGATATGGACTTTTCAATGCATGTTCACTATACATTTTTCTCCTGTTTTGGTCCATATTACCTCCATCTCAAAATGAGGGAGTCAAAGAGCTTATAGTATAAAACATTTGTTCTATAGTATCGAAGATGATGCATTTCATTGCTCATGTTTACCATGTGTTTCTGCTTTGAATGATAGTTCTTGTCATATCCTTCAATGCTGAATATCCCTTCTGGAACGCCCTATACATTATACACATATAAAACAGAGTATATGCGTGTATGTCCGTGATATCGTCCCAAATCCCGGATCGATTTTAACCTGCTTTGGCACAGAAATAACAGGCTTCACAGATATAAGCACAGGTGTGTTTTTCCCAGATCCTGTTGTATACGCTGCCAAGCTTAGTAAGCATTTTGAAAGGGAGGAGTGTGAGCCAACCAGTTGAAACAACCTTGCAGAACACCCTACATGAAAGGTGCAAGAAACGATTTTCCAGACCCCAACATGTGCTAAGCTGTCTTGCATAACGGTATGGTGGAGTAGTGTCGGCGTTCGTTATCGACTTGCTTTGCATGGGACGCTGTAGGTCAGGGGCAAATAAATGATTTTTCAACCCCTGATGTTGCCTGCCCTGCATGACAGGAATGTTAAGGGAGCAGAAACGGACTGCTTCATTGACCTGTACTGTAGGGGCTACATGTGCTGATGAGCATGGCTGGGATGTGTTGCGATGAATCAGGCAGGCATGGAGAGATCATGGGGGAGAAGGAAATGAGCAGAGAGAAGGCAAGATGGGAAAATGCATGAATGAATGTCAGCAGTTTAGAGAAATAGTGGCCAGGTGTACAAGATAAAGGGGGAGACAGAGGTGGAAAGAAAGAGGCTGAGTAGGATGTGCTAACCGTTGAGCGATCGATAGCTCATGCCACATTCTCTAGTAGAACATTTTTGTCTTAGGTAGGCATGCTTAGTACAGAGATCTGAGTCACAAGGGCAGTGACTGTCACACTGGGAATGTGAAAACAGATGGCTCAGGATGAGGTAGCTGTGTTGGAACCTGGTGGCAAGGTGAGTAATCTGCCGGCAGTTAATATCTGGTAGAACTTCGGCAGTTAGCAGTCACAGGCCATGAGTGTTGTAGTAATATCAGGAAGAGACAATCAGGCAGCTTCCTGGATTGCAGCTGGAGATGTATTTCGAAAATCTGTTTAATAAATCTAACTTAGTATGTTATGTTCAAAATAAAGAGGAAGTTCACAATACAAATGATGTTGAATCTCACTTTACTCCTGTCCTCCATTCATAGACAGCGTAACCAGAGTACTGCAGACCATTGTAGCAGCAGAGCATTGTTGTTTTTGGGTTGAAGGATTGAAATCTATTGAGCATCATTTGTGTTACTACATTTACTTTCAGTATAGTGATCTATTTTATATCTTTCCTATTTAGACACAATTTCTGTTACTTTGCTCTTATGTTCTTGTGTTAAGCATGAGCCCTTGAGTGCTTTGTTGAACTCGGGTAGTATGTTTCGCTACTGAGTCGTTTGTGGTATTCCAGATACTGTCATATTTGTAAGCTCTCTAAATTGAAACCTGTAGGCGTATCTTACAGGACCGTTAATGGCCAAGTTCTTCCCCTGATTGGCTGCTTACGCATTTCTTTTTGGCCTATACACACAAATGCATACACAAACAGATTACAGATACTTCAATAATTACACTCGAAAGTTGACAATAAAATTCGATCCTTGGCAGTAACATCTGACAGTTGGCAACACAAACCAAAACATTGCATCAAAACAAGTGTTCAGTTCACAGTGCCGCGAAATGTGGGAAAAAACCACAAACTGACATTTATAAGAAGAAGAACAGCACAAAAATGCAACAGGAGCGTAATATGTAGAAAATCGTCCACGCAACTTGTAAGTACAGTTCAAAACATTACTTCATAATAGCAAAAACCAACCACCAGAACTGTTTATAGCTTATAGGTACAGTGACCGAAATGTAAACAATATAGCAAACATATGTACATCTTCTAGGCCACTGAAGATGCCTTGCAGAAAACAAAGGCGAAACGCATATGGCACGAAAATTGTGTTTCATTCAGTTTCTTTCAGGCGGTCCATAAAGTAAAAATTATCAATATACCGTAATATTACACGCAACTGAGGAAGACAGAACTACAAAAGTTGAAGATGTTGGTAGTTTCTAGGGGTATTGATGTACGCATTAGGTGTCTCCAACAGTATTGAATATCATGTTTTGTTGTTTGATCAGATTCCGATCAAACAGTCACAGTATCAGTTGTCCCCATCTAAAATAAAGGTGCTGCTTGAGTTGGTTAACAAAATGTTCGTGGGGGGGATCCACTTTGCCGTTTGACGCGCCAATAGTTTTGAAGAATAATGGACGGGACTTCAGACCGGTTGTGGCCTGCCATGTTCTTGATCAAAAGTATATCTTGGACTCTGTTCCACTTCCTGACTTGCACTGCTGTTTTTCTTGGTTTTAGGGTTAGTGTTATTTTTCGGTTTTTGATTTCAATCTGGCCAACTAACAAATTCCTCTGGCTGGTGAGTCCAAGGCCGCCACAACGTTTTGTACCGACAGGAACGTATACGAGTTTAGCCGTGTTCCGTTTTGCTTGTCTACCGGTGTAGCAGTTCTATCCAGGTTGCTTGACTTCCTGCTTGGCGATCTTACGTTTAAATGAGTCTACAATTATCTGCATGACGTCGTCATGTATTGTGGCACCTTCGACGATCATTTGGAGCATCTGCATTTTGTTCTTGGGCGACTAAGACAAGCAGGTCTTACTGTCAAACCGTCCAAGGTTTCCTTAGTTATTCTTTCTTTGGCACTTAGTTTCAGCAGAAGGGGTTATTATTGACCAGTCAGTGACCAATTCCGTTATAGTTTACACCGACCTAAAACCATGAAGGGCTTGACGTGTTTCACAGAAATGGTTTTTTTCGGAAATTCGTCCCGATATTTTCGGAACTGGTTGCTCCCTTGAACCTTCTGCGGAAGAAGGTTGAACCCTTCATTTGAACTGACAGCCAACAATCCACCTTCGATTTTCTGGAAATTGCATTGAGTAACGCTCCGGTCCTGGCAGTCGCCGAGTTTAGCAATATATTTATAGTTGAGAACGATGCTTTCAACTCTAGGGCTGCTGCCATGAATCTTCAGTAATAAGATGGGTCATGGAAGCCCTTAGACTCTGCCTCTAGGTGGCTGTCTTCCAGCAAGAGGAAATATTCCAGTTACGATTTGGAAGCGCTAGCGGTTCTCTTACCGTTGGAGAAATTCAAGTTTTACTTGAAAAACTGCGATTTCACCGTGAAACAAACAATCTGTCAGTTAGTTAGGTTGTAGCCCGTCCCTGTAAAACAGGTCGTACAGTTCGTCAGGCTGTGCATATTTCCACATTTTCATTTAATGTGCGCCATATAAGGGGTTGTGTAAAAGTTGTTGCTGATATCCTGAACTGTATGCTTGAGGATCAGAAAGAGGATACTCTCTTAAGTGGCGACGACCTGGTATCTGTATCTGTGAATCCTCTACTTACTGGTTTTCCTGTGATATCTGGTAACCTTGTGCAGCAGAGCAGGGTGATGGTGAGCTAGGCACCAGTACGGATCAGTGGACGTCCAGGCAAGCTGTTCCCGGCTGTCCGTTGTGGAAGGACGTACGCCGCCCGCGGTGGCCGAGCGGTTCTAGGCGTCCGGAGCCTTGCGACTGCTACCGTCGCAGGTTCGAATCCAGCCTCGGGCATGGACGTGTGTGATGTCCTTAGGTTAGTTAGGTTTAAGTAGTTCTAAGTTCTAGGGGACTAATGACCTCAGATGTTAAGTGCCATAGTGCTCAGAGCCATTTGAACCATTTGGAAGGCCGTACTGTGCGTAGGATTCCGCTGTATAAAGAGGTTAGGATTTGCCTATCCACTCTTCTTGTTCTGGCTGTCTTTAAATATTTTCACAGCTCGGTCGTCGGGTGGCATTTGGTAGTCTAAAAGATAATCCATAAAATTCTTGAGTTCTTCAAATGGTCCTCCTTGTATTGGGACGTCAAGAACGTGGTTGAAAAGTGCTAAGAGTGTCAGATGGCCAAGCTCAATTCGGATGGGAGAAGGTGGTTGTTCCAATTCACCCGGTCATAGGCGCCAATTGTGTGTTTCATTATCGATTATTTTTGTCTCCTTCATGACACCCAAGGCGGACATCGTTGTGTTTTTGCTCCGTCGTAGGTTTTACCCAGTTCAGTTGGCTGTTGTCCATTAGTGGCATTATAGCGGGACAAAGTATTAAGCACCTAGGTAGAATTTTCTCTTGGTTCAGGCCTTCAACAGCAGCTGTTGGCGACAACACCTCGCCTCCTGCGTCATCTATAAGGATTTTCGGAACTTTTGCTTCCATTCTGTGGTTAGAAACGTCAACACTACCTGATCATCATTCGCAACATAAAGGCGTCCTTAATTGCCTTCCACTCTGAGCTCGAACCAAGTAGCACCTTACCTTACCTTGGTTGCACCTGGCTTTTAACACCGACAGGCACCAGTCGGACTGAGCCACTCCTGCCTCACTTATGTTCGTTGTTTCTCTCTGTTCCCCACTGGCAAACATTTGGTCCATTCATGACCTCATACCCAATGGGATTAACCCTTAGGTAATCAAAATTAATCGGCGCTGGGCCAAGGCCAACATCCAAAGCGCCCGAAGGAGGGAAGCAGCGCAGTGTAACTGGGGCCGGCGTCTGGGAAATGTACAGGTTGAAGATGTGATCTTTGTTAGGAACTTCGCAGGTAGGTGTCCTTCAGGTAACACTTCTGGTAAACTGGTACCCTGTTTTTTTGGTCCTTATAGGGTAGTAGAGATTCCCACTCCAGACACAGTCAGACTTAGGGATAAGGAAAAAGAGAGGGTATTCTATGACCATCTGAACCAGGTTAAGTGAGGCAGTATGGGTTTTGTGTTAGCTTTCTCTTTTGTCTTCCACCTCACCCCCCTCGACACTCTCGCGATTCTGGTTACGGTGGAGGTGGGGGGTTGAGGGGATGGGGAGAATAAACCACTTTGGGATCGATGGGTCGGGATAGAGTCTATAGCAGAACGTCTTTGTCTTAGTTGGTTTGCGTGGAGATCGGAGGCACGAGACCAGTGACGAAGAGAGTGGGAAGGTGAAAACAGTTCGTTCATGGTGAGGTGGCTGAGTTGGAACCTGATGGCGAAGAAATGACTCTTCTGGCGGTTCATGTCTGGTACATGTACGGCAGTTAACAGTCAGAGGCCCAGAACGTGGCAACAATACCAGGAAGAGACTCTCAGAACGGTTCCTGGATTGCGAAACACTATTAGCTCGTTTGCGATTGGTTACAAGCCTTTGGAAGTGTCGCACGTTTACCGAGGGAAAGAGCGTCCTGTGTGCTTCAGCGGACGGCGGGCCGCCGCTTGGTTAAAGCTGTGTGTCGGCTTCACGCTGTCCCCCCTGGATCGTTGTGCGGATATGTCTTCCGATTTGGTTTATCGGATGTGAGTGAGCCGAGCATCGGCAGAAACTGTATCTGTAACTACCTCTTCCTGTAGCAGTTCTGTGTTTCATTCGGTAGTTTTCTGGTTAGATGTTCGAGGTTCACGTACGATTCCACAGCAGCCTTCTGACATTTGATGCGGCTTCTGTCTGTAGGCAGGAAAACTGCATATGCACTCCTACAAATCTATTGAGTTTGTTTCTTAACGTAATGCTCCAATCCGAGTGTCATTTGCTATAAGGAGTCGGGTATGTGGCGCAGCGTATTTACATATTTAGTTAGTTCATTTCATGTGTCAGGTACCGAATGTGCTACTACTGGAGAGCGTAATTTCATCTGTTCTCTTACTGGATGTTTATAATATAAAGTTTTTGTTTCTTTTCACATATTTGGTAGGGAGGCTCCTCTTAATTTGATTGTTAAGTCTCTCTCAGTGAGGAATTAATTTTGCGTTTGTTACTACCACCTTATAAATTGCTGCTAAGTTATTCAAAAGGTTATTTTCTATCTTCTGTTAGGTAGGGGTTCATTTATCAACGGAACTCGTGAGGTTGGGTTTCCGTGTTCCGTTCCGTGTGGCGGTTACTTGATACTCCTCGCCCACGTGGAGCGAATTTGGTAGGGTTTGTGGTTGACAATCGAACTTCCTGTAAAGTAACTGTATTAGGAACGGTGCTTAGGTTTTGCCCGTCTTACAAGTTTAAGTGATTTAATTCCGTTAACTCAACGACAAATTATTTACTTATTTTTCTTGCTGCTGTAATTTTGACTGTCGTTTGGCGTCGTTCGGCCTATGGTAGAAGTCTGGCCCAATTCCTGTACCAAATTCTGTTAATTAGGATACTATTCGTGTTTCTTTTGTGGATGAAATCTGCAAGCGCAACGTCCGAAAGCGGAGCCAAGTCATGATACTACATCTTGCCAAGACAGGGTTGTATAGCACGTCGATATATTCATTTGTATCTTAATCCCTGTGCTGCTAATGCGTCTTTCCTTTCATTTTTTTAATTTCTACCTCCTGTAAAATTTTGAACTGTTAACCAGCTAATTTAGCAATTGAGTAATTACTAGATTATTTACTTAAATGTGTTTGTGCAAGTGCGGCTCGGCAAGTTGATTGGTCATTAATCTTACTCCTTGTATGCAGTGTTGTTTTCTAAACTGGCCAGGCACTAGGTGATTTAAGATCTAGTAATTTCATGAAGCTTCTAACTGATTATTGTACCATCAATTTTGTCTGGTTATTTCTCTTGCGTGTCTTTTGCACCTCCGCTCTCCGGCGGTGTAGTAATTTTCTTATACAGTGCTTATTCGCAGAGTACATTTCTGCTTTGGACTGTAAATCTTAAACTTTGTTTCGATAATGAGTTTCAGCTCTTTTACTGTACTGTTGCAGTTCTTGTTATTGTATTTAATATGTTTGCAGTTAATCAATCTGGTACAGCTTTATGATCATAAGTTATTGTTTCTTAGCAGTCAGTGGAACTGGGTATGTTTTTGCGATAGGTGTTTAATAAATCAAACTTAGTGTGTTCTGCTAAAATAAAGAGAATGTTGACAACATGAATGATGTTTATTCTCACTTGGGACCTATCCTTCTTACCACAGACAGCATGACGCCGGACTGCGTACCAATACGATCAGATGGAGGGGCGAGAAAGATATTATCAGAGGCATGGGTTGGAGGGTTTGGACAAAGTGAGAGGGAAGAGGACCTGAAGGGGCAGAGAGAGTGGGGAAGAAGAGAGAGACAAATGGAGGAGGAAGCATGAAATGGACAGACAGAAGGAAGAAGAGTTGGATACAAAGAGGAGAGCAGTTAGGAGATGTGTGGAATGCATACACAGGCGAAGCCGTGGGAAATGCATGTGTGTGTGTGTGTGTGTGTGTGTGTGTGTGTGTGTGTGCGTGTGTGTGTATGTGTGTGTGTGTGTGTTTGTGTGTGTGTTGTGTCGTTTGACTGCCTTAAATAACTGTTTGCTTGGAAGAAAACTAAAAGCTGTGTCAAGTAACTGTTGTTTAGCAACAGCGGGATATGAACCAGCATGATTACCTCTCATGTAACCTCCTCTGTTTCGAAGATCTGCACAGCACTATGCTTTCCTTAAACAGCATTTTACGTTTCTTGGTTGGTAATCCACTTTCTCTTCTTAAGATTTGTTCAAAAACTTTCATCGTGCTCATTCACATATTCATTTATTAAAAACATGACTCAAAACTGTTTCATTTTTCTGTACTAGTCCAGTTACTGGAGCTGACAGTATACGAACAGAAACACAAAGAAAATTCGCAACGATCACTGAGTCAACCATTTTTAGTTGAAAGGTACACAAGTACACAAACGAAGAGAAGGTCAAATGGTACTCCTCTGTGGTGAATACAAATTAGAAGAATGGCAAATACAATAATGCTTTCTTGTTTGGAATCCTTACATGTGTCTTGGACTTTACCGTTGCTAGATGACTTATGTGTCTCTATAATATTGATAGCCGTACTGTATGTGCAACCACAGGAAAGGGATATCTCTGGAGAGGCCAGGTAAACATGGGGAGACAGCCTTTTCGATAGCTGCAGTGGCAACGGTTTGGATGATTGACTGATCTGGTCTTGTGACATCAGCCGACATGGCCTTGCTATGCTGGTACTGTGGACCGTTGAAACCAAGAGGAAACTGCAAACGCTATTTTTCCGAAGGCATGGACTCTACAGTATGGTTAAATGAATAAGGCAACCTCCCGGGTAAAATATTTCGGAGGGAAAACAGTCCCTGTTCTGTTATCCGATTGGTACTACTGAAGACGATGTCATCATCAGGAAAAAAGAACTGCAGTCCTACAGTTTGGTGGGTAGAATATTATATCCATTAATCTAGTAGGTAGAACAGAAAATTTAAGTAGAAAAATGGATAGTTTGAAGTCAGATATAATGGGAATTAGTGAGGTTCGATGCCTAAATTAACAGGACTACTGGCCAGGTCGATATAGGGATCTAAACACAAAATGGAACAGGGGTAATCCAGGAGTAGCTGTAACGATTAATAAGAAAATAGGAATGTAGGTAAGGTACTGCAAACAGCATTCTGAACATAATATCTTAGCCAGTAGAGAAATAGAGAAAACATCCACCACAGTAGTACAGGTTCACATTTGAAACAGCTCCGCAGATGAAGAGATGGAAAGAATATGCGATGAGATAAACTAAATTACGTAAATAGCTAATGGAGAGAAAAATTTCGTTGTGATGGGAGACTGTAATCCGATTGTAGTACAAGGAATAGAAGGAAAATTAATAGGAGAGGATGGACTGGGTTAGAGAAACGAAAGAGGAAACCGTCTGGTACAACATAACATAATTTAATCGTCGCTAACACTTTGTTTAAGAATCGTGAAAGAAGACTCTATACGTGGGACAGACTCTGAGACATTGGAACGATCCAAATTTATTGTACAGTGTGTTAGTAGTACAAGTGCAGATATTGTGATCATTGGTACCTCAATATATACTCACTTCAGTGTGTTTTTCTCCGTGTGTAACAATATTTACTTGGTGTTTCCTGCACAGTCGTAATTGCACCACTTCATTAAGTACCCGTCAGTATAAACTAACCGCTCTGCGTACAAACGTCAACACTTCAACACCTCACTTGCTGCCCATGGGGAAAATAATCATTAATGCTTTCTCATGCCACATGTACTTCCACTAACCAACCTAAAAACATGTCTCTTCTAATAGCTCTGATTACAATTATGCAAATGAAGGATATACTGGAGTAACGTTGTACGGTACACTGTTGTCAATCAGCAGTAAAAATATCTGCATTTATATCCTAAAACCAAGTACCGTAGTAAGGCAGAGATTTCAGAACCAGATTTTAAATTATAAGATATTTACAGTAACAGGTGTGGAACCTAAACATAAATTATTGGCAATGAACTACAGATTAAAACTGAATAAACTACAAAAAGGCAGGATATAAAGGAAATGGGACTTGGATAAATTGAAATAACCAGAGGTTGATGAGGGATTCAGAGGGAGTGATATACAACAATTGACTGAAAGAGAGGAAAGGAATACATCAGGAGACACATGAACGTTTTGAGAGATAAAATAACGAAGGTAGCAGAGCACCAAATAGATAAAAAGACAAGGCGTAGTGAAGTCCATTGGATATTTCAACAGATGATTTGACTGATGCCTGGAAAATAACCAAAGAAGGGAATCCTGAAAGGAGGAGGAATGCATAGAGGGGCTTTACAAGGAAAATTAACTTGAACGCACTATTATAGAAAGGGAAGAAGACATGAATGAAAACGATAGAGGAGATACGAGACAGTGAGAAGGATTTGAGAGAGCACTGAAAGACCTAAGTCAAGAAAGGCTCCTGGAGTAGACGACGCTGCCTAAGAACTGCTAATATCCCCGAGAGAATCAGCCACAACAGAACTATTACACTTGGTGCGCAGAATTTAAGAGACATCCGAAACACTCTCAGACTTTAAGACTGTAATAATTTCAGTTGCAAATAAATCAGATGCTGAAAGATGAGAATAATATCGAACTATTAGACTGATAAGTCATAATTGCAAAATATTGATACGATTTATTTACAGAAAATGGAAAAATGTGGTGGAAAGCAACCTCGGGGAAGATCAGTTTGGATTGCGGAAAAATGTGGGAACTTGTGAAGGACCCTCTGACTCATCTTAGGGGTTAGGTTAAGGAAAGGCGAACCTACGTTTCTGTAATTTATAAACTCAGGGAAATCTTTAGACAATGATTACTGAAATAAACTCTTTGAAACTCTGAAGATAGCCGGGGCTAAATCCAGAGAGCCGAAGATTATCTAGAGCTTCAACAGAAACCAGGTGGTAGCTATAAGATTCGAAAGACATGGAAGCAGTCATTCAGAGGGGAGTGAGAAAGAGTTGTAGCCCTTCTCTGATGCTGTTCAATCTGTGCACTGAGCAAACAGTAACGGAAACCAAAGAAAAATTTGTAGAATGACTTATAGTTAGGGAAAAGAAATGAGAACATCGTAGTTGGGCGACACATTGTAATTGTGCTGGAGACAGCCGTTAAATGGAATGGCTAATGTCTTGAAACGAGTATGTTGAACAAAGATCAACAAAAGCAAAACAATTGTAATGGAATGAAGTCGAATTAAATCAGGAGATGTTGTGGGACTTAGACTAGGTAATGAGACACCAATAGTATTAGATGAGTTTTCCTATTTGGACACTAAAGTAACTGATGACGACCAAAGAAGAGAGCATATAAAACACAGAATGGCAAAGGCAAGATTAGCGATTCTGAAGAAGAAAAATTTGTTTACATCGAACACTAATTTAAACAATTAGGTAGTCATGTATGTAGATATTGATCTGGAGTGTATCCTGTACAGATGTGAAAAATTGACGACAAGCAGTTCAGACAAGAAGAAAATAGAAGCTCTGGAAACGTGGTGCCAAGTAAGTATGCTGAAGATTAGTTGGGTAGATCGTGTAACTAATGGGGAGGCACTGAATCAAATTGGGAAGAAAAGAAACTTGTGGCGACTAACAGAAGAAATAGATTGACATAGCATGTTCTGCTTTTATAGGGAAGTGTGTGGGACGGGGCGGGTTGAAATTGCAATGGGAGATAACGAATACAGTAAGAAAGTTCAAATGAACGTAGGCTGCAGCAGGTATTCCAAAATAAAGAGCTTTCCACAGGACAGAGCATCGTGGAGTGCTGCATCAAACCAGTCTTCGGACTGACATTCACGACACCAACATTTACAATTCAGGAGGATGTGATACTGTAGAGCTTTTAAACTATACGTTCTGTACAGTTAAGGCAGTTGATTAAAAAAGACGTCTATTGGAACATGTAATACGAGGTATTAGATCACCAACATCTTCAACGAACGCTAACGAATCGATACTCCAGGATTTGGACTCCTGTGTGTCATATTCATTAAAATTTGGTCTTCATAAGCCCTTATTTTCAAAACATAAATAAAAATTTCGAACAGGTGAAAAATTGTGTGATTACATAACGATTATTGCGTGTGTCTGACGTCAATGGAACTTTTCAGGTGCAGACTACAACACAAAGGGCATACACGGACAACTGATAACCTACTTTCGGCCTTTGAAATAGGTCAAATCATTGGCATGAGACACATTGGAGCCCCATACCAAGGGATCATACAGACTTTTGTATATAGTGCGCTGCCTACACAATGAGGTGGAAATAGATGGCAAAAGGAACAGGCACAGGTTTCTCTAGATGGACCACCCCTCAAGAAGATCGTTCAATTCTCACGAACATACAAATGTCAGCAGCTGAAATCCGAGCAGAAGTTACAAGGACCGCCGGAAAGAGATTACTGGAAGCGGTGTTGAGATTTTGAGTTGCCATGCGTCGTTAGCAAGTTTCACCATACCAGAGGTAACAGGCTTACATTGCGTAGAGCTAGGAATGTCATTCTATGGAGTTTAGCGACGTGTCTCGATTCTGTTTGTGTCGATCAGATCAAGCCCAACATGTTGGTAGACCACCTGGCGAAAAGCCACAGGAAGCAGATTCCTGAGATCCATACCTCCCCCACTCTTGCAGTCGTGGTGTTGGGAGGTATTACACACAGGAGCATTTAGGGTTTGGTAACTGTTGAAAGGAAGCTGAATACTCGCTGGTATGTGGGAAGAATAGACTCAACCATGTCGCCATAATCTTCACAACCAGGATACCAAATGTGGTACTCTAGCAAGATAACAGGTGATCCCACACTACATTTCACAACACGTACACGAAGCTGATTCTTGTGCAGACCAGTCAAGTATCTGTACCTGCTCCAAGGCGTTCGTGTTGTCAACTTTAGCATGTGATCGTCCATTATTCTGTTGGAGCACCTTAGGGAACATAAATCCTAAATGCTGGAAGTTTTTCTTTAACATGACATTTAGAGTCTCTTTGCCTCCGCATCTCAACTAATGTAAGAGTGTATTCCTGCACGTGGCTGTCACACCTCATACTGATGATGGACCTCAGTCTCGATATGTTATGTCCCACTCCACAGTACTTGATAAACATCGAAAAGGTGCTTCATGGTGTAACACTTTCCCTTTCCGTCCTTTACATACAGGGTACCTCAAACCTTTTGAGTGAAATTGAAACTGGTGATTTCCTTTATCTGATTACCAAATGGATTAGGTAGTGGTGCTTCAGATAATGACCGAAATCGGACTGTTGAGAACTTCCTCGGGATAAATGTTCCGGTTTACAACTACCAAAGATTCACATTAGTACATTAGTCTTTGTGAGTTACTTCTTTCCTTTTATAAATAATGTCCTTAACATATTAAGAACGACGTTGTCTGCATTGAGAAGCTGGACGATGCCGGGCAGAATTAACAGCAGCGGATGTTCTTCTGGAACTGTGACCTGTATGTCTTGGTAGATGGGCTGGATCAAGCATAACCATGAGTTGAATAATGTGGATATCAAGGAAGATATGAATGTTGACGGTCTGGTACCTGTTACGCTTCTTCGCCCCGAAAGTAATGGATTGAGTACAGTGGCTTGCAACTTGTTTCTGCACTGAAGTGATAAATTCTGACTGATGCTTCCAGTTCATGCCCCTCAGAACTGCACACACGCAAATTATTATTCCTATTACCACGTTGATGACCATCTTAAAGTACTGATTTAGTGTCTGATATCCTGGTTCTTCTAATTTCTGTTGCACGTCAAACCATCTCCACTTCCTTTTTTGAGGTTGTGTCATATTTCTGCATAGTTGTAAGTAATACCTTCTTGCCTTCTTGCTGTTTACTCCTCCATCAATAATGCTGGGAATTCCCCCAGCTGTTCCTATGACAACCCCTCCCACACCAATACTTTAAGCAGTCTTGATAGGGTGGCAACAAATAGGTTTTCCTTTCCACTGATATATTCTATACGAAATTTATATTCCTTCAACGCTAATATCTATCATAACAGTCTTGGTGTAAGCAATTTACACACTTGCAGAAAGCTGAGTGCTTGGTGATCACAATATTCTTCGATTTGTGCACCATTTAAATAATAGTTGAATTTTCTGAACGCCCATATAACAGCGAACGCTTCTAACTCAGTAATTGTATATGATCTATCACAACTAGATAATGCCCCGCTTGCATATGAAATCGAGCAAAAAGTTGGTTGGACTTTAGTTATTTTGGTTTGAGAGAAGCAGTGGCCTGAGTCTGTCTTTGATCTAAACTGCGGCTTCATATCCAGGTGATGTAGTAACTGGCCAATAGTTAAGGCTTGTTTTATTGCTTCAGAGGCGTCCTAGTATTCTTGTGTCCAATTCAAACGTACATTTTTCCCAAGAAGACGGACTAATGGTTCTGCGTTCATGGACTGGTCCTTTACGAATAGACGAAGAAATGGTACAAAACCTAAAAATCCTTTTAGCTGCGTCTAGGTTTTGGGCACTGGAAAATTCTTAATTGCACTAATGTTCGTGGTATCAAGTAAAATGGCTTTTTCATCGATCAGATGCCCTAAAAGCCTGATCTTCTTCAGCCAAAAATACGATTTTTGCAGACTGGCCTTTATTCTTGTTGTCTGAAACGTTTTCAGTAGTCGATTAAGCAGTTCTAAATGCTCTTCCCATGTCGCTCTTGCTATTAGAGACTGGAGGGTAGCATCTTGAACTGCTAATTTGTCTCGGTATATACAAATGCTATATATTTTCTTGACTGTTCATTTAACCTAATCTGCCAGTATGAGGCATCAAAGTTTATGCTTGTAAAGTACTCGATCCGAAGAAAGTTCTTCGAAGTTTCGTGGATGAGTTCTGATGGCACAATTATTATATTCTTGAAACAGGCATCTAACACTAATCTCGATTTATATCCTGGTTTAGCTGCAACTAATTGAAGATTGCAATATGGGCTCATTGCTGGTTCAGGTCCATGTTTATGATAGTGATGGAAGCTGTAGAAACGAAATGAAATCTGCGCCAGAGGCGGGACTTAAACCTTGGTCTCCTTGCTTATTAGGGATCAATGCTAGCCATCATACCACCGCAGCACTATATCTTACATTGGTAGACAGAATACCCAAGTGCAGAACCCTCCCCAACGCAAACTCTAATTCAGGTCTTCAGCTTACTTTTCTCTTCTTTGATCGTCACTACTGGCAATGCTCTCCGGCATTGGAATGGCATCCCAGTGTTGGATACATCACAGTTGTAGGAATCTACAGATCTTATAATTAAACTGTCCTCGAGTTATTTGAATATCATCTTTATTTACGACAATGATGGAAGCTCAAGAATGAATTAAAATTGGTGCCACAGCCGGGACTTGAAATCAGATCTCCTTGCCTCTGTGTAGGAGTGCTAACCATTTCATCCAATTGTGGGGTGCTATTCCAATGCCGGAGAGCCCCAGAAACAATGACGATCTTAGAAGGGGAAAATAAGCTGAAGATAGTCCGTGCATCAATGAAAGGTATAGTGCTGTGTTGGTGTAATGGCTAGCATTAACGACTAGCAAAGAAGGAGATCTGAATTCAAGTTCTCTCTGTGGCACAAATTTTAATTCATTTTTTAGCTAACACCTTCCATCTATTATATATCAGAAACAGAAATTGCAACAAGACTCTGCAATGGTGTAGGCAATGAGCTATAATGTCTCTCTTGTGCTTGCGTCGAAGGAGTCAGCCTGAAATCCATTTGTGAAGGACCTGGTCGTTGTGGCCGGCTGACTGTTCTCCATGGCTGCGGTATATACAGGGTGAATCAGCTAAAGCTTGCACCGCAGATATTGCGGAAATGAAAAGTGCTATAGATGTGCGGCATTCACAGAATGGATTGGTAGTCAAGGGCCCGCATTGTTAGCCAATAAATAGATCGTAATAATACTTCGAAAGTGTATTTTTTGTGCAAACATGGATTTTCTTTAAATGGAACAATGGCTATTGACATTAGCAAACTAAGATTAGCGGAAGTTAGAATGTCAGTGGTGCTTGTTCCGGGATTATAGCGCGAGTCAATTATGAGACATCGTATTTTGGAAGGTTCCACGCCGACTCATGTTTGTGGCATTCATCCTGCATAGTTACTAGGTACGATGTTGTTTTATTTTGCTTACACTGTGCTAGTGTTTCCCTTGAAAGCACTGTGACTAGCTGGTCAGTTGCTCTGTGACAGTCCCAACCACAAGCCGTGAGTGGACGATGGGATTTACAAATCCAGAAAAACCGTTCATGCTCATGATGTATGGAGAGTGTAGGAAGAATGCTGTTTGTCCTTGTATGGTGTATACGGTAAGATTCCCAAAAGACGTCAACCATCTCGGCAGTTATTTGTCAACCTCTTCAACCCGTTACCTGCATGTGGTACTGTAACACCTGGACAACGTAACAGGAGAAAACAAGTGAGGAGAGAAGACGGGGAAATTAATGTTTTGGCAGTTGACTTGAACGTTAGCTCCTGCGGAATCACACGAGGAAGTTGCATGAGTCAGGTAAGTATACTACGCCTTCACCTTCAAAATAGCTTCCATCCCTGTCATATCTCCCCCCATAAAGAGCTGCATGGAAACGTTCATGGGAATCGGGTTAACTTCCGTGCATGGGCATTACGACAAGATACTCAAGATGTATCATGTTTCTTGTTTAGTGACGAAGCCACATTAACCAATCACGCCTTGGTAAATCGCCGAAACATGCACTGTCGGACTATTGACAATCCCAGTTCGCTTCGCCAGGTGGAAGGTCAGCGTCCCAGGAGTGTAAACGTGTGGTGTGGGATAGTGGACCATCAGCTTATAGTCTCGTTGTTCATAGACTGAACACTGAACGGCCATATGTATCGCAGCCTACAGACAGACCATGTTCTACGTATGCTAGGAGCCGTTACTCTGCAGACTTGGAGGAACCTGCGATACCATTGTGATGGCTGTCCAGCCTATAGCGCACCAAGTACTACAGCATGTCTTCACTATCTGTTTCAAAATCGTTGGATCAGACACAGAGGACTTGTACCTTGGCCGACCCATTCCCCGGCTATGACGCCTGTAGACTTTTTTCTGTGGGGGAAAGCTGAAAGATGCTGTCTACAAGGATATACCTGCGCCCGATGATACACAACGGCATATTATTGCAGCCTTTTCGGTATCTCTGCTGCAAACCCAGCATGCGTGCAGCGGTCTTCCATACCAGCCTGGAAGCGTGTACTGCCGCTGCTGGTGGTCATTATGAACACGATCTGTGATGGTCAGTCTTCTCGTTATTGGACAGAATCCAGGTAACTAGTGTAAGCATTTTTGTTGTTCTTTAGTGTGTTCTGCCACAGGTATCGCACAATCGTCGGTGAGGGAACTTTTCAAGATACGATGTCTCGCAAACGACCCGCTCTAGATTCCTGCAACAAATACCACTGACACTTAGCGTACCCTACTTTTAGTATGTAATGCCGACAGGCATTGTTACATTTCAAAAGTGTGTGTTTGCACCAAAAATAGACTTTTCAAGTATTATTACAATCTCTTGATTGTTTAATAATACGAACCCCTAAATATCAATCCATTTGGTGGAAACCACAAATCAATAGCAGTTTCCATTTCTGTAATATCTGTGGTAAACTTTTTACGTGATTCAATCTGTATAAGTTCAGTCTCTCCAACAGATAAACATGCAACACTATAAACGCCAGGATTAATTTACATGCCATACAGATACAAGGTAACAGTCACATTAATCTAGTAATATGTTAGAAACAATTACAAGTAATTCACTTATTTCTAGTCCTGTTACGTGTTGTCCACTTAGATTATTACCCTTAATTTTAATTCAAATGTGGCCGAGAGATTAGGTAGGTAATTAACTGTTGATACTTGCTTTACTGCTCTTGCGCCCAGAGGAAATAAACAACTGGAGTAAGAAATTATAAATGCAATTCATATGCAGGCTCTTTGAAGTTAAGTTATCTCGTGACAGGCGAAGTTCACGTTAAAGTTCAGTTTAGTAAAAACTGTTATTTACTATCTATTCAGAGAAATTACAGATTCCCTTCACTGTCAAAGCTCTTGATTAGACTGTTTTCTGTATGATGTTGAAAATTTAGTATCCTCTGACGAGAATTGTAAGACACTCATTCACGGTGTTCGACAGTCTCGTTGTGTAGAAGTGGCTGCAGATCTCCGCCGGTCGTCTGTGAATTTGCTGGTAATATTTAAGACTTTGTGTAGAAGCTTCGGAAACTGATCCAGTGCAATTAAGTTATCACTTGGTTCAACGATATGTGTAGCCAGACAGCAGATTACTTCAGTCATCGATAAAAACACCTCCCGAAGGAGGCTAAGAAGCATATTCATCAGCAAACATCACGAACCAAATATCCGAAGGTCCTACAGAAGCTTTGCACATCTGTTCACTGTTAGAAGTGCACCGTTCATAAAATGAAACTGGTATAAATGCCTTTTCAACACTGTATTTCATTCTTGAGTAAAATTGACACATTCACTAGAAGAGTTAAGTGAAATAAAAGTGACTTTAATGGCGGACAACACATTACACACAACATTATACACATCTCGATCACATGTCGTAACAGAGTGCGTCATCTATCTCTGCTTTTTGTTTTAGATGTAGCTCTCGAAGGGTCAACTATTGTCCAAAGAGTAAACGCATGTCTCTTGCAGATTGAATATGGTACATAATGGTATTTCACAACCCATAGAACATCGTTGGCATACATAGTCTGAAAAGTCCGGATATTACAGCAATACCTGTCGTATAGCGGAATAGGTAACGGTTGATAAACAGTCGCTGCCCTCACCAGCAAACAGATATACTGTATTCAGTTTAGCTCGTAGCACGTGTGTCATGTGACGATCGCATGCTTCGCACCGACGCATCAACTTTTGGCGCACGCACACCACTACTCTTGATGTCAGGCGTCCATTGACTCAAATGTAAAGAGAACGCTTTCTCAGCAGGTGTCATCTTAATTCGGAGCATTTTACCTCCGTGGATACCAACTTACGAGAGACGGGAGCGTTCGCGCCGCAGAAATTCAGCTCAAGTTCCCGTCAAAGACAAACCAGACCAGCCGATTTTGAGGAGATGGTGTTGGATCACGTGGCTTATCATTCAGCAGTAAGCACCCGTAACTTAACCATGAAATTTCGAAGGATACAGTGTGGAAAGCACTAGCAGAATGGGTATTATACCCCTATCATAAAGAACGTGTGCAAGGCAAAGACCAGCGGATTTTGAGTTTGTATTGTTCACGGATAGGGCCTCATTCACCCGTGACGATGTTTTTGACTCATCGGTGGCAGCCACCAGTGGTACTCTGTCAATGTATTGTTAGGCATTGTATAAGATCACATAATAGAATCTTATTTGCTACTCCCCCGTCTGATTGGTCCACATAACCTAGTGTTCCTGCGAGATGTACTGCCTCATTTCTAAACAGTACCCCTTCTTGTCGGCAAAGTGATATGGCAGTGTACTGACCCACTGTGATGATAATGTCCGCGAGCACCTGAACAACACGTATCATCTTCATTATGTAGGAAGAGAAGGTGTCCCATGGCGAGCGCGATCGCCGCAGCTCTCACCTCTGGACTTTTAGCTCTGGGGTTACGTCAAGACGTTGATGAATGAAACTCCTACACGAACGAATGAAGACCTTCCTGTCAGCGACCAAGTTGCCTGTCTCCTGGTACAACAGACACTAGGAATATGTGAAAATTTGGAAATTTGTGGTAAGCTCTATGTGACCAAACTGCTGAGGTCATCGGCTTACACACTACTTAAACTAACTTACGCTAAGGACAACACACAAACCCATGCCCGAGGGAAGACTCGAACTTCCACCGGGGGGAGCCGAGCGAACCGTGCAAGGCGCCCGAGACCGCACAGATACGCCGCGGAGCTAGGAATCTTTGAAAGAGCGCAGCAGAACATCATGCACCGTCGTCATGCGTGCGTGGAGACTACTGGTCGTTACTTTGAACATTTACTATGAACTACATTGTTGTTATGTGGTCTACGACGTGTATGTCCACTACAAAATAAATATGTATTTCCTACCACTGGTTCCCTATCTCAATACAGTCGGTTGAGGAGTCACTATCATCTATTTCAATTTGACCCGAAAGGTTTGACACACCTTGTATATTCAAAAGATCGATATGAGACCATTCCTTCCACAGATGACACAGCATTTTACGGACGCGAATTCAAGGTGTTAATCAGTCAGCAATAAGATATTACATGTTCTCTCATCACTGTTTGGTTTTAAAGTGATAGTAGCAGCCCCGTTCGCAGACGAAGTTATGGGAATTCATGTCCGCCTGTAACACCATTATCGATTATGAGTAATTGGTGCAGTGTATGTAATTATGGGGTGTTTATTCCGTATGAGTTAAGTTCTTTGAATTGTTGGACGGAAATGGAATTTTATGAAGTATAATTTATTTAACTTAATAGTGTGCTTAAATAATGGAATTTCACTAAATATGTATGTTTGCAAGAACAAAATTGTATGCAAATAATTCGTTCATATTTAGAGACATTATATGACGTAACTTAAAAGGCGTAGGGAACCCGCTCGATTACTGAAGGGGCTTGGCGCGTAAGAAAAAGCCGAAACGGCGGTCAATCTGGGCGGCAAGAGAGAGAGCACGTTAGTCAGTCAGCGGCCAGCAGTCGCATAGTCAACACCACAGGACCCAAGCGAGGTGCTCTGAAACCAAATCTAAAATTGAATATCCTCGGATATGGTTCCGGCTGTAAAATGTTGATCTCGCATTTCGAATTGCTCTAAAAATGATTAACTCGTCACCAAGAAGAAATGAAATAGAGCATTAAAGCCCCCGAGGAGACCAGACAGACGCCAAGTGCTTGCCACCACTATTGCGCAACTGTTACAACAACTTTGGAGAACAGATATGTATGCCAGTATGAACCAGTGTGCTTGTGTGTGTTTCTGCAATAATAATTGGCTTGGCTCTGAGCACTATGGGACTTAAGTGAGGTCATCAGTCCCCTAGAACTTAGAACTACTTCAACCTAACTAACCTAAGGACATCACACACATCCATGCCCGAAGCAGGATTCGAACCTGCGACCGTAGCGGTCGCGCGGTTCCAGACTGCAGCGCCTAGAACCGCTCGGCCACCCCGGCCGGCCAATAATAATTCAAGTGTTGCAAAATTTGTATTTGACCGTTGAAATTGTCCTCTTCATGCTACCAAGCAGGGTCCTATCCTACAAGTGCTAAAGACCGACTTTCCTTTTTATAAAAAAAATGTTTATTTGTTTCTATTTCATTGTGCCTAAGTTTCAGTTTTAGAACATATAAAAGTTGCTAGTTAAATAATTGGTTTCACAGATAAAGAGAGAGGTACATAATATTGAACTTGTGAAAAGCTTTAACTTGGTATGGACTGCTTTCACTTTGAAATTGACAGTTTTAGTACTAACGAACATAAATGTGGTTAATTAAAATTGTGGTGTTATAAGGCACTTAATTTAGATCCAATGTGAAATTTAACTCTAACTTGAAATCATTTTGATGTTAATTAAGCACATTGTCAGGACATATCGTTACAAAGCATTGCAAGATAATTAATAGCAAGCGGGATTGGAAATCAGTATTATTGTAATGAAACGTGTTTCTGTAAGCCGTGCATAGTTGATGATAAAGGAAGGAACACTTTAAGGGCCACCCTCCTCTTTAATCTTCAATAGCAGGAGAAATTTAATTTTAATCTGGGTTTTGGCTCATGAATCCGAAATATTACCACTGTAAAATGAATATCAAATGTGTTATTCCAGTGTCATATTATTGCATTTGTGAGGTGTATATGTATGTTAGTCAAACTTGAAATCTTGTCAGGTACCACTTAGTGTTGTATTGTCTTTGGGAATATTTTTGGGCTGAATTAGTTGAAGGTTGAGGTGATGATTGTAGTTAACAGGGGTAAAGTCTCTTTTACATTTCTGTAACTGCTAACCTATGCTATTGATAACTATTGCTACCCACTGTGCTGTGGGCTAAATTACAGCTTATGGAGATATTAAAAACCAAAATTCAAACTCACTAGAGTGCAAGAAATATTGAAAAAAGCTAAAGCTAGACAAGCAGTTTGTGAAATAACAGTACGTGATAGAATTTTTACACTATTTTTCCCGAAATCAGCGTTGAAAACACTATAAAAATCCCTCAATAAATTTGAAACACCTTTTATGTCGCTGACCTGTGGAATCAGTGAAGTATAATCGAGGACACGGTCACAAAATGTGGTGAATAGCGACTTCCCTCCCACCGCCGGCCCAAAGCCGGAAATGAATATTTATACCGCCATCAGGATTTATCATGGCAACGGCCTTGCCGCCGTGGATACACCGGTTCCCATGAGATCACCGAAGTTAACCGCTGTCGGGCGTAGTCGGCAATTGGGTGGGTGACCATCCAGGCCGCCATGCGCTGTTGCCATATTTCGGGGTGCACTCACCCTCGTGATACTAATTGAGGAGCTACTCGACCGATTAGTAGCGGCTTCGGTCAAGAATACCATCATAACGACCGGGAGAGCGGTGTGCTGACCCCACGCCCCTCCTCTACGCATCCTCCACTGAGGATGACATAGCGGTCGGATGGTCCCGGTAGGCCACTCGTGGCCTGAAGACGGAGTGCTATTTTATGGGGATTTATCGGGCTACTAGCGAGTCGAGCACCATGGGGCGAGTGTGCATTAGCTATTTCGTTTCCACTAACCACGTGGTATAGTTTTGTAAGCTGCGCTCTTCACTTAGAGACAGCTTGGATTAATTCTGTTGATGGACTGCCGACAGTATCGCGACTTTCATATGCTGTACTAGCATATATTTTTAACGTGTGACTCTAACGCCCTAAACCCACAATCTTGAACGTGGCGACCCGAAGCAACAGGCAACCACAAAGAAAGCAGAAGAGACAAACTGTTTGACATGTGAAAGCATTACAAAGTAATCAGAGACTGTCTTTTCAGTATTTTTTGAGCATGACCACATTTGTTCTCCATTTGGTTATGCTATCCGCTACTTAAAAAGATGGTATTTGAAAATACACGAGACGGTTGATGAAAAACGGAGCAGTATACGTTCTACAGGTATTTCATCGGCACAATGGGAGTCATAAGCTAAGTAAGGGACGATCCTGTAAAATACGAGAAGTCTGGTCAGCTTTTACTAGCGTTGGAAGAGCATCAAACAAGTCTTCGAAGTCTCGAAGACAAAAACAATAACAAAAAGACCAATAGTCAGATCTATTGTGTACTGTTCGCAGTCTCCAACACATTTCGTAGCGAAGAGTGACAGGAGCGGGATGGATATCTCTACCATAGATATATTGTACACAAATAATTACAGTATCAATAAAAACTGAACCAAAGATAACACGAGTCATGGCATAAACAACTTTCCTTTCGTAACGTAGCTATGACTATATCCATGGACACGAAATGAAGTTATTTCCAAATTAAGCCTTTAAAATTCTTCGCCATGAGCATATTTATTCATTCCTCCAGA
This sequence comes from Schistocerca piceifrons, assembly GCF_021461385.2. Taxonomy (NCBI): domain Eukaryota; kingdom Metazoa; phylum Arthropoda; class Insecta; order Orthoptera; family Acrididae; genus Schistocerca; species Schistocerca piceifrons. The sequence continues at coordinate 241,639,129 of NC_060143.1, forward strand.
ACGTTTCTCTGGAATTTTTGTACGACATATTAAGTAAGTCGTGTTTCTAATGCAGATACTTAATGTGGTTAATGATTTATTGCGAATTCTTATTTCTCTTTCTCTGCCATTAATCGTTGCTTTTCCTTCTGCTGTCATGGGTAGCTTTCCTATGCTCAGCACCAGTCAGCGTCTTGATTGTGACCTAATTATGAGGTAGTTCTCATTCTGAGAGCATTATTCGGAAAACTGACAGATTTTCCGAATGTTTGATGTGTTATAGATCATATAGTTACACTAAAATTTTAGACAAATACTGTGTAGCTCCTAAATTCAGTTGGGCACAAACATCTGCCCTTTAAATACCACTTCTGCCTTGATTGAGGATAACGGACAGAGACTGTGATGGTTTCATGGAAAAATCAACGTGCAACATACGGATTCCACTGCAGAACCTGTTGGGGATTGCACTTTAAACGTATGGACGTTCTGACAATAGCTTCACGGTTCATTCACTCACTTTCAAAAGTTAGTCATTGTTTCTGCACAACTGCAATATTCATAAACATGCTAACAGACAACGAAATTTAGAGGACCAAATAACTAACCAGCAAAATTCCGTATTTTCAATAAGTGGAGCACGTATTATACCGTGCAACATACTTGAACATTATAACAAATAATTACTTAACTAAGATATTCTTAGTACAATGTCGCACTGAAGCCATTCGAAAAATCTTCATTTTATCACGGAAACGGTCCTGAGACATGTCGAAACTTGCCCTGAATTTTTTTTATACGGGAAGAATATAAGGAAAGAGAGGGCCTGTCGAATTTTTTGCTGCTAAGACTCAGTGCAACGATTTAAAAAAATGTTGAAAGTTGCCAAATTCGTAGATTGCCAGGCGGTTGTTGTATTGTAAATCGCTATCGTATCTGGAGCGGACTATACATGCGCAACATGGCATGCACATTTTCTTGGTTGACGGCGCATCGCTAAACAGATAACAGGACTCGGAGTGGTCTTAATTTGTAAATCGAATTTCTGTTTCCGTCGATAGCTTCTCTGAACTCATTTAATATCCATAACAATTATCAGTAGCTTTTGCAGTAGTGTAAGTGTTAACAATGGAGGTTAAACTGAATTAATAATCATTGTGTTTAAGCTTAATGTTAAGCAGTGCGTAAACCGGGTTTTGTTTCGTAAAATCTGACTGTGATGAACATAAATGGAAGGAAGACTCACACGAAGTAATAAATATGCACCAAAATGAAACTCGCAAACTATGAAACAAAACCTATCGGACAGACTTCTGTATATGGTGGCTACAAAGTCCCGTTACCTCCAATTAGTAACCAACATAAAGCCTGCATTTGAATAAATAACATTAACAACTTTTTAGTGGAGTTTTGTTGAGTCACAAACGATGTAAAAACACTCGTGAGATGCAGTGTACCATTACCAGTGTAGATCTGCGAGACTAGGACCTCCGAATCGCAACGGGGATGAACACTGCTGATTTCAAGTCTTCTTCGACCTGGTTAAGCAGATTCCAAAAATCATACAGTATAGGAAGTTTCAATGCAATGAAGTTCACTTAAAGTAAAAGTGTAAAGCAGATGCCATTAATTCGTTGCTAATTTGTAGACGAAATTTGCTGTTATTACCAAATCTGCTGTGTCTAACGCTTATTAGTCTGGTTTCGTGAAAGAAACTGAGAGAAAACCGCAATGTCACGTTTCAAGGCGAAAAGGACAGAGTCTGTTGTGCAGTCGATTACTGGTATGACGCATTGATGTACAGTACTGATAGTGCTACGGACGAGTGGATTACAGTTTCCATAGCTTTATATCTGTCTTCAGGGATCTCAAAGTATATTAGAATCAAAAATAAAAAAGTACGGTTTAGTGGCAAAAATCTTATAGCCGAAGTTACAAAATCTCGAATAGTAGGGGGAAGTAATTTCTAACATTTCATTCGAAACAATTTCTAAGCTATTCCAGAAATGAATTCATTGTTTATGTTGGACTTCGGACAGGAAATAACGATACCTCTGTCTTTCAGGATGGCGACGGGAAGGTTTTTGATGTAATTCAGATTCCACCTGGAGCAACCAGTGTGATTCTCGGTAAAAAATAATTTCGACTGTGAGAAGTACTCAAATGATATTTTTGGACAATATAATCTCCGATTGTTCCGTTTCATTTGAGGTTTCTCGGGAGAACAGTATTCTTAAATTTCAGTCATTTGTGCTCTATCAGTGTGCACTGGCACAATTTACAAATTGCTTTAAGTATGCCCGATATGCAGTACTGTCTGAATAAAACTAGTAATTATTGTGAACTGCCTGAAAACAGTGATTTTGCTTTCGTCAGGTGTACCTGGTGTAAGTATAAAGCTTGTTTTCGTCATTGAAATGACATTTCGCTTTATTGTGGCTACTATGGTAATTAACAAGCAACCGTTACAGTGGTACTAAAACACACAATATTCAAAAATTGTCATAAGAACTGTGCTGCTACAAAAGTTATATACTGATGTATGTATAAAAAATATTTCATTTCAGTAAATTAAAGTCGCAATCGATGGAAGCCATCTGTAATATAACATTAAATACCGCCTTGGTTTATTTTCCTCTGCTAGTCACCTTTGTAAGAATTACATACTCGTATGACAAAATTTAGCTGTCGCTAGGAACTGCCTCTTACTCAAAACGTTAATGATACATGACGTTATATGTATGGTTTAGGCGCTTCAGATTCCGTTGCTTCACTCTGTATATTAACACTACGCGGCGTTATGTTCCATTGTCACGGCCGACTGCATGCTAGGCAGCTAGGACTGCACAAACCGCTGTCATTAGCAGTTCTTCGCCTCACAAAATCTAGTAACTTAAATTTTTTAAATTCTGCAGTTCGTCTACGAAGCTAAAATATTGACACTGCATTTCTTTCGTTTAATTCTTTTTGCATAAAAAACTAGGAAAACTGCCAGTGCAGTGTAAAAAAATAAAATTAAAAGAAAACAGAAACAAAACAAATCACAGATAATTCAGTATCTTGACTCTATCACTTCTGTTAACTACGTGTTTTGTGAACATCACCAAAAAAAGAGCAATTACAAAACTTACTATTTTAGTGAGGTCGATTAGTATATAGCACAGTAAATACGGCCTAAGGTGCTATTTACTGTAGAATCTGTATGAAATGCGCCTCATAATGTTTAGAGGTTATCTTCGAGCAGAATCTGGCTGAAGAGGCATTTCTGTGTTCGTCTCGCTTGTTCAATTACAGCTACCGAAATGATGAAGTGAGGCAACTTAGGAACCTCCCCGGAAAGTTAGGTCCCAATCTCAAAGTTCCGTAGGCTGTTTCTGACTGTTCCGTGAATAACTTGATGTTAAGATCGGGAGGCTCGGCATTTGTCTTGTGATTTCACTCTGGTCCGTGAAAGCAGACATCGATCTTCTGCCTACACTTACACTTGACTTACAGTTTATCCATGACATTCACATGACGGCATTAATAGCTACAACCAGTTAAAACCAGGAATATAGTTCTACACATCCAATCGTTCATTCATTAAACTCAGGTTTCTAACACTCTATTAAATTTTTTCTACTAGTATTCCTTGCAGATTTTTCGTAAAAGTCGAGATCTACTTGATGTATTTCTTGTCCGAATGATTTTGTCCACCTTCACAGGCCAACTTTTCAACCCAGAATGTGTACAAATGAAACTGCCAACGACAAATACCTGTCTGAGTTTCAGTTACAGTTAGTAAAATCTTTAGCCATTCAAAAGACCGTAGATGTGGTAACATCGTCATCGGTCGCGAATGACACGGTATCCTCTTATCTGGATGGAAGCAGCTACTCTCTTCTTTGGTTCTATCTCAAGAAGAAGTAGTGTCCGCACGATACACATAGTTCCTTTCGTTCATTTTCATGGACGACAGCACGATTGTACCAATGTCACTTTTACACCAGTAAGCACTTCAATCGCAAAATATTTACCTTCGGTTGATATTTCTGTTATTTTATAGCGTAATGTACAATGAACAGCGTAGTTATTTATAAAATATTCTTTTGTGTCGGCCTATTGTTCATCTGGGAAACTGCCACATACACTACTGGCCATTAAAATTGCTACACTAAGGAGAAAAGCAGATGATAAACGGGTATTCATTGGACAAATATATTATACTAGAACTGACACGTGATTACATTTTCACGCAATTTGGGTGCATAGATCCTGAGAAATCAATACCCAGAACAACCGCCTCTGGCCGTAATAACGGCCTTGATACGCCTGGGCATTGAGTCAAACAGAGCTTGGATGGTGTGTACAGGTACAGCTGCCCATGCAGCTTCAACACGATACCGCAGTTCATCAAGAGTAGTGACTGGCGTATTGTGATGAGCCAGTTGCTCGGCCAATATTGACCAGACGTTTTCAGTTGGTGAGAGATCTGGAGAATGTGCTGGCCAGGGTAGCAGGCAAACATTTTCAGTGTCCAGAAAGGCCCGTACAGGACCCGCATTATCCTGTTGAAATGTACGATTTCGCAGGGATCGAATGAAGGCTACAGCCACGGGTCGTAACACCTCTGAAATGTAACATCCACTGTTCGAAGTACCGTCAATGCGAACAAGAGGTGACCGAGACGTGTCACCAAAGGCATTCCATACCATCACGCCGGGTGATACGCCAGTATGGCGATGACGAATACACGCTTCCAACGTGAGTTCACAGCGGTGTCGCCAAACAAGTATGCGATCATCATGATGCTGTGAACAGTACCTGGCTTCATCCGAAAAAATGACGTTTTGCCATTCGTGCACCTAGGTTCGTCGTTGAGTACACCATCGCTGGCGCTGCTGTCTGTGCCGGCCGGTGTGGCCGTGCGGTTCTAGGCGCTTCAGTCTGGAACCGTGTGACCGCTACGGTCGCAGGTTCGAATCCTGCTTCGGGCATGGATGTGTGTGATGTCCTTAGGTTAGTTAGGTTTAAGTAGTTCTAAGTTCTAGGGGACTGATGACCACACATGTTAAGTCCCATAGTGCTCAGAGCCATTTGAACCATTTTTTTGCTACTGTCCGTGATGCAGCGTCAAGGGTAACCGCAGCCATGGTCTCCGAGCTGATAGTCCATGCTGCTGCAAACGTCGTCGAACTGTTCGTGCTGATGTTATTGCCTTGCAAACGTCCCCATCTGTTGACTCAGGGATCGAGACGTGGCTGCACGATCCGTTACACCCATGCGGATAAGATGCCTGTCAAAAAAATGGTTCAAATGGCTCTGAGCACTATGGGACTTAATTTCTATGGTCATCAGTCCCCTACAACTTAGAACTACGTAAACCTAACCAACCTAAGGACAGCAGACAACACACAGTCATCACGAGCCAGAGAAAATCCCTGAACCCGCCCCGAATCGAACCCGGGAACCCGTGCGTGGGAGATGCCTGTCATCTCGACTACTAGTGATACGAGGTCGTTGTGGATCCAGCACGTCGTTTCGTACCACCCTCCTGAACCCACCGTTTCCATTTTCTGCTAACAGTCATTGGATCTTGACGAACGCGAGCAGCAATGTCGCGATACGATAAACCGCAATCGCGATAGGCTGCAATCCGACCTTTATCAAAGTCGGAAACGTGATGGTAAGCATTTCTCCTCCTTACACGAGGCATCACAGCAACGTTTCACCAGGCAACGCCGATCAACTGCTGCTTGTGTATGAGAAATCGCTGGGAAACAGTCCTCATGTCAACACGTTGCCGGTGTCGCCACCGGTGCCAACCTTGTGTGAATGCTCTGAAATGCTAATCATTTGCATATCACAGTTTCTTCTTCCTGTCGGTTAAATTTCGCGTCTGTAGCACGTCATCTTCGTGGAGTAGCAATTTTAATGGCCAGTAGTGTATTCATTTCTCCTCCTCCAATGATTCAGCTGGGTCTTCTTTTCTATACCATGCAGCAGTGGCGATGCCTCGTATATTGTATGGAGAGCAACCACAAACATAAAACGTTGCATGAATCTGTGAAGAAATTGATTTTTTTCTTTAGTGTTAGTTACGATGGATTTATGTGAAGTGTCCATTGATGCTTACTGGAGGATACTGTTTTTAATTAAATCAGACATAGATTCTTGCGATAATTTTGATACTTCGAAAATATTCATTCAAAATTTTCTCTTTCACATGCATACACAAACGGACAAGAACATGTTTCTCAAAGTGTTCTAGCTTTAATTAGACTGATAGTAATTTTCTTGCCTGTAGATGATTTATTATCACTCAGGTATTGGTTGCCCCTTAAGCTCATTTGGCCATCCACTTAGTCTGATTACTGCAGCTCAACGGTTATTGATTAGCTGTTCCTGCACGTTTACGTAAACGGTTTGACATACAGCAATGCATGCGTTGGCGCTTCATTATACGAGTATAATGCCACGTTGACACATTTTCTGGCCTTTAATGCACGTCCGGTTGTAACGCAAAAGTTAGTACGTAGATGATTTGATAACGCACGAGCGGCAGAAAACGAGTCATCATTGAATAAATGTGCTTCCAATGTAGCTTAAGACGGTTGCCTTAACAGTTACTGTAAACACGTATAAATTGCTGACCTGTCCATCCACAGGGTGCTGGAAGTACAGGACGCCACATCAGTCCACCCCTGTAACTGCTGAAAAAACCACACGTTTGTCAAACTCTCAACAGATACCTCTCTGTTGTGGTTGCACTTGCGGTACCAAATGCCGGTGCCGGCCGGGGTGGCCGAGCGGTTCTAGGTGCTACAGTCTGGAACCGCGCGACCGCTACGATCGCAGGTTCGAATCCTGCCTCGGGCATGGATGTGTGTGATGTTCTTAGGTTAGTTAGGTTTAAGTAGTTCTACGTTCTAGGGGACTGATGACCTCAGTAGTTAATTCCCATAGTGCTTAGAGCCATTTGAACCAATTTTTAACCAAATGCCGGTATGTAAGCACTGACATCTTTTCAAACGATTACCACAAGCACAAGCGGCCAAAGACACCGCTAGCTAGGGCATAACCACCTATGGCAAGTTAACATACACCCACAAGTGATATACGTCGGGAATCCCCTGCATTTCAGTAACGTTGACTGAGTGTGGCAGCTGCTATTAAAGCCAACCAACAGGCTACAGCAGGGAAACCGGCAACCTCGCACACTGACGCACAAACAAATCGCCAACACTACCCTACTCTGTGAATCTGACATAGGATCTATCGGACACAAAACGATGACGAACCTGTTACAGGTATGCTGACGCTGACCGAGAAATCAACATCGGCACCTAGCAGCAGCCTCTGAATAACAGCACCGCACAACGTCACAGGTATCGACCTGCATTATAACCACTACTAACAAAGCCTATCCTTGCATGACCTCTCGCAGGCAGCGTGAAAATCGCTACTGCTCTTACAACCCAACCCAACTGTCGCAGAGTTTCTTTTTCCCTCGGCTCTCGTCTTGGCACCTTTTTCCTCTGCCCTTCAAACCGCTACCATTCGTTCAACGTCCGACCTTATTTATCTCCAGATGAGCGCCTATTAATGGTTAACCTTAACCTGACGTATGCAAACATCGTAGTACCCACATCCTGCGAGATCTCACTCTAGTGGAATCTAACCCTTTTGCAAAAATGGCAGGAGACCTACTGTGTGGAAGACACATCCCATGAAAGAATTCGTCTCTCTCACTGCAGTCTTGCCACTACAGTATCCTATCTCATAAGACCAAAGATTGGAGCACTGCATTGTATGGCAGTGAAACATGGACTGTGGGAAAACCAGAATAGAAGAGAGTCAAAGCATTTGAGAAGTGATCTACAGACGAATGTTGAAAAGTAGGTGGACTGATAAGATAAGGAACGAGTAGGTCCTGCGCAGAATCGGAGAGAAAAGGTATATGTGGAAACCACTGACAAGGAGAAGGGGCAGGATGGTAGGACATCTGTTAAAACTTCAGGGAATGACTTCCACAGTACTAGAGGGAGCTGTAGAGAGCAAAAACTGTAGACCAAGACAGAGCTTGAAATACATTCAGCAAATTATTGAGGACGTAGGTTGCAAGTGTTAGTCTGAGATGAAGAGCTTGGCACAGGAGAGGAATTCGCGGCGGGCCGCATCAAACCAGTCTGATGACCCAAAGAAAGACGAAAATCATTTGTGACAACAGCAACATCATATACCAACCTGACTGTAACCACTGTTCATGTTTCTATGTGTATCTCCCAAATGGGCTGCTTAGTAGTATGAATGTAAGCTACCAAACAGTGATCAAATATAAGCTTCACGAATCTTTTAGAACATACTGCTCAAACGATTTGACAAAAATCTACAACTTCCTTACATTTAATGTCACCGTTAACCTACATCAACAACAGTTTTCTTTATATTTACGCTGGCAGGTGTTGTTTGTAATACATCCGATACGTTCCAAATCAAAGCAAGTTTTCATATTGCTGCAAGGTGCCCTTGCGAAGGAATTCTACCGTCCATGGACACAAAGGGACTGCCAGACGATGGATGAAGTAGGGGAGACTGGTCTTGACCGCGTAATCGAACAGACGTACCTGTAATCGGGTCTCACATTGTTGTGTTAAGTACACAGTGCACTATTACCAACGATGTACTTTTATTTTCAACAGCCTTTTCTTTTGCAACGAGTATATGCATTCGTCTGAACTGTGGGAATACCGAGGCAGTGCGGAATTTCCCCGCGTTTTGCGGCTGCCTACAGCAAGCTGTGGCAATTGTAGCTCATGGATCATGTAGGTAACTAAGTAACAAATTCAGAAACTTGCTACTTAAAGGCGCTTCTACGTTGTGATTCTTAAATTTCTCCAGGCGTATTTTTATGACGAAATAAATCTCGGGTGAAGAGCCTGGTATGAGTGTGCAAAGGACATAATATTTCGGCAATCTACCACGTTGCCATCATCAGGTGCGCTGATGTACTGATCGGCGGTGGGCCGGCGCCATGTATATATAGGACAATTCTCCTCCCTCAGGCGCTTCCTATGAGTGGGTGCGGTCAGCTCGTCTTCTGATCAAAACGTGGGACTTTGGGCCACAGCGTGTATAGGAAGAAGACGCACACCGATTTGTACCTACATGCGGATAGCTGACACCACCTGGCACAAAAGAATGGCGTGCTCAAAACTCTTGTACACAGAGCTCACACCATCTCCAACAGGGACAGTCTCCAACAAGAATTGGACCATCTGAAGACCGTGTTCCGGAGGAACGGTTACAAGGAAGGACAAATTCTGTAGGCTCTACATCCCACACCTGCAGCACCGGCGGAAACTGAGGATGAACCTCAGGAGGAGACGGCCTCGGCTATTATTCCGTTTTGTGGAGCCTTATCCAGAAAAAATTGGACGCATTTTTACGTGAACACCATGTGAAAACCATCTTCCGTCCTCCAAGCTAAACCAAGAGCTTTCTTGGTAGTGTCAGGGACAACCTTGGTCTACGTAAATCAGGGGTTTATCAGATACCTTGCCAATGCCGTAGTGTATAGATAGGGCAGACCATTCGTACCATTGAGGACCGATGCCGAGAACATCAACGGCACACTAGACTGCAACAGCCCAGTAAGTCGGCAATCGCTGAGCATTGCCTGTCGGAACTCCACAGCATGGATTATGACCAAACCAAATTCCTGACACAGACTTTCCAAATACTGGCACTGTGTCATCAAAGAAGCCACAGAGATCAGAGTAATGGAGCCACAAGTAAATCTTGACAGCGGTTACATCCTTAGCAAGGCGTGGGAAACAGCGATCACCCAGATTAAGACGAAAAAGGATATTTTCCAGAGTGTACCGACTTGGGGGGAGGAGGGAAGAACAACGAGAGCGGTGCCGGCAGACCCTCCTGAACGAGAAGACCTAGGACGCAGCGCCCAGACGGCGGGAGAACGGACGCTGTACCTGGACAGCACCGATTCATAGAAAGCGCCTGAGGGAGGGACGGGAGGGGGATTGTCCTGTATATACATGGCGCCGGCCCACCGCCGGTCAGTACATCAGCGTACCTGATGATGACAACGTGGTCGATTGCCGAAATATTGTGTCCTATGCACACTCATACCAGGCTGTTCACCAGAGATTATTTCGTCAGCTTCTACGTTGTTTTAAGCACCAACTAAGTATAGAAAGATGAGGGACTAACCCTCTTTACTGTATACTGGGAAGCACACTTCCTCCGTTACAGTAGATCTATCCTTCACGGCTATGCCAGGCGTCCTGCGCAGTACTCAGTCGTTCACGAGTAGAAGCTCTGAGCTACGCAGGTTCACCTATCACGTATGTCTCCAAGTGAACAGACCTATGATACATTGTCTTCCATATAGCTTCAAGCCACCAGCCGCCAAGCCGATATCAAAACCCCGCAGTGGGCGAATAACAAACAGAATGCAGGGGTGTTTTGACAGCGGATTGCTCAGCCGTTCGAATTAAATATGTAGAGGACTGCCGAGGAGTCGACCCTCAGGGCGTTTTTTGAGTAAACGCGCGTTCCCTTTCAACAGTCGAAGCTGCGCCCTGTCCCCAGAGCAGATGGCAGTGACTGATTCGTTTACTATTTACCTTGTAAATTGGAAGCAGTTTTTTCCGCCACTTGTTCGGTGCCGCTGGTATTCTTGCCTCACCCCCCCCCCCCCCCACCCGCGGATTTTGCATTATGCATGCAGCGCATATCATCTTGGCGTCATACATATTTAATGAGATGAAAAGGACTAGTAGCGGCTGCGGCTAGTCTTTATTCAGAGCGCTGCCTGGCGCGCCGCTCCAGCACAAACCGCGTGCGCGCCCACCGACATATGGCGCGGTCTGCCGCCGGGAGGCACGCCGGCACCAGCAGCGGCCGGAAATTCGCACTCTCCCTCCTGTGGGCTGCCCTGCCCATATTTTGTGCGCCGTCTACCCCGCCACCAGCTATTTTCGCTAGGGAACAATTGAAATAGACCCTAGCGAGGTGCTCTGAACGACAGACGTTCTACGCAAGCGAAAGCAACCATAGGAAACAAGTGTATTAGGACCAGTAATGCTCTCAGTATACAATAATGACCTTTAAAACTGAACATCGTGAAGACTGCATCCAACAAATGCCAAACTGGTATAAAGTGCACCTGATTTTTGGATATCCAAACTAGTAGTTTGATGAAGACTCACAAAATAGGTTCGAGTAACACCACAGCACTAAGCAAAGCACTAAGCAAAGAAGGGAAAGCAGAAAGGTGGAAGGAGTATATAGAGGGTCTATACAAGGGCGATGTACTTGAGGACAATATTATTGATATGGAAGAGAATGTAGATGAAGATGAAATGGGAGATACGATACTGCATGAAGAATTTGACAGAGCACTGAAAGACCTGAGTCGAAACAAGGCCCCGGGACTAGACAACATTCCATTAGAACTACTGACGGCCTTGGGAGAGCCAGTCCTGACAAAACTCTACCATCTAGTGAGCAAGATGTATGAGACTGGCGAAATACCCTCAGACTTCAAGAAGAATATAATAATTCCAATCCCAAAGAAAGCAGGTGTTGACAGGTGTGAAAATTACCGAACTATCAGTTTAATAAGCCACAGCTGCAAAATACTAACACGAATTCTTTACAGGCGAATGGAAAAACTGGTAGAAGCCGACCTCGGGGAAGATCAGTTTGGATTCCGTAGAAATATTGGAACACGTGAGGCAACACTGACCTTACGACTTATGTTAGAAGGAATATTAAGGAAAGGCAAACCTACGTTTCTAGCATTTGTAGACTTAGAGAAAGCTTTTGACAATGTTGACTGTGGCAGGGATAAAATACCGGGAACGAAAGGCTATTTACAATTTGTACAGAAACCAGATGGCAGTTATAAGGGTCGAGGGACATGAAAGAAAAGCAGTGGTTGGGAAGGGAGTGAGACAGGGTTGTAGCCTCTCCCTGATGTTATTCAATCTCTCTATTGAGCAAGCAGTAAAAGAAACAAAAGAAAAATTCGGAGTAGGTATTAAAACCCACGGAGAAGAAATAAAAACTTTGAGGTTCGCCGATGAAATTGTAATTCTGTCAGAGACAGCAAAGGGTTTGGAAGAGTAGTTGAACGGAATGGACAGTGTCTTTAAAGGAGGATATAAGATGAACATCAACAAAAGCAAAACAAGGATAATGGAATGTAGTCGAATTAAGTCAGGTAATGCTTAGGGAATTAGATTAGGAAATGAGACACTTAAAGGAGTAAAGGAGTTTTGCTATTTGGGGAGCAATATAACTGATGATGGTCGAAGTAGGGAGGATATAAAATGTAGACTGTAAATGGCAAGGAAAGCGTTTCTGAAGAAGAGAAATTTGTTAACATCGAGTATTGATTTAAGTGCCAGGAATTCGTTTCTGAAAGTATTTGTATGGATTGTAGCCATGTATAGAAGTGAAACATGGACGATAAATAGTTTGGACAAGAAGAGAATATAAGCTTTCGAAATGTGGTGCTACAGAAGAATGCTGAAGATTAGATGGGTAGATGACACAACTAATGAGGAGATATTGAATAGAATTGGGGAAAAGTGGAGTTTGTGGCACAACTTGACAAGAAGAAGGGGTCGGTTGGTAGGACATATTCTGAGGCATCAAGGGATCACAAATTTAGGATTGGAGGGCAGAGTGGAGGGTAAAAATCGTAGAGGGAGACCAAGAGATGAATACACTAAGCAGATTCAGAAGGATGTAGGTTGCAGTAAGTACTGGGAGATGAAGAAGCTTGCACAGGATAGGGTAGCGTAGAGAGCTGCATCAAACGAGTCTCAGAACTGAAGACCACAACAACAACAACAACAACAACAACACCATCTATGTCCTGTACGTATTTATTGGTACCAAGCACTGGCCCGTCAATTGCCTACTTAAAAAGCTCTCTTATTAATTGGAGCAGTTTGAGTATCAAAACTAATTTTCCGTATCCAACAAACATCACCAATATCGTACCTATATGGGGTACCATCAGACGGAGGTTGCAAAACATTATTCCCATTCTCTGTTCAGTTAGTATTAAAATCACTCAAGATGGCTAGTTCCCTTAACGATGGAGCCGTTACTTGACCAGAGGCCACACGTAGGGATACCAGGTTTTTTGTGTATTCGAAGAACCTCTGCCCCACATATCCAAACGATCGAGCCGCACCATCGATCTGAAGCAGTAGCAACCGTTGTAACGTCCACTTAGAAAATTTTTTTTAAAATGTCTGCGCTGGTAAACCTACTACTTTAGTTGATTTTCAAACAGCTGAGCAAAACTGAACATACTCAGACATTTCTCTCTTTACTTATTCTGATCATCACTAAACTGACAAAAAGTATTTTTAGCGCAACGTAATCTGACTTTCAATAATCCCCACAAAAGAATGGCCCTGATTAACAATAACCTATACCTTTCATGAATCACTTACTTCACAAAAATCTTCGTTATTCGAAATACTGCAATACAGCGAGCGCCAATACTGCCAGCTAAATAAAAGATTCGAACTACTGAAGGCACTAACTACTGATAGGCATAATTAGCAAAATGAAAGATTTTGATAGAGAACAAACAATGCATTTCCCGTAATAATTTTCAAAAGTCATCATATATATATTATCAATTTATGACATCTGTCTTTACAAATTTCCTTTTTCTGACGCACACACGTCCAGATCGTCCGCTGTCAAAATTCTGCCATCTCTCTCCCCACGTCCACCACTGCTGGCGGCTCACCTCCAACTGCGCAAAGCTACACGCTGTTCACATGCAACTGCCCAACACTACAATAGCGAATATTCCAACAATGCCAACCAGGGACAGACTGCACACAACACAGTTGGTGATTTTCATACCGAGCGCTACGTGGCTTTACCATCATAAAAACCTAAACAGCCTACTTACACCGTTAGCGCGTCCTTCCCTAGTTATGTTGGCTACGGGCATCTCATCGCCACATGCGGAAGCGTACTGCGAGGTGGCGCCTGAGGTAACAAAAGTTGATGTGAAACTTCCTGGGAGATTAAAATTGTGTGCCGGACCGTGACTCGAACTCGGGACCTCTGCCCTTCGCGGGTAAGTGTTCTACCAACTGAGCGCCCCGAGCACGACTAACGACCCGTCCTCAGAGCTTCAATTCCGCCGGTACCTCGTCATCTACCTTCCAAATTTCACAGAAATTCTCCTGTGAAACTTGCAGAACAAGCACTGCTGGAAGAAAGGATACTACAGAGACACGGCTTTTCCACAGCTTGGGGGTGTTTCCAGAATGCAATTTTCACTCTGCAGCGGAGTGTGAGCTGATGTAAGTTCCTGACAGATTAAAACTTTGTACCTGACCGAGACTCGAACTCGGGACATCTGCCTTTCGCGGGCAAGTGCTCCTTCTCAGAAGTAGATCTGTCTCTCCGTGGGCAGCCGCAGTGCGGAAGTTACCGCCGTCTTAGGACATGGCTGAGTTCTCATCACCTTGAAAGCAGCATCGTGTGCAGACCGATAGGTCTCAAATAATATGACTGGAGATAGGGATTTTGAAGCAAGTACCTTAGTTGCACTCGTCCAGTCACACCGAATGTTTAGTTCGTCTTCAGCACCTCAAGTCCGTCAGTATTAATAGAATATTCCTCCGTTTCTGCTAATGCGTCTCGATTCCCGTAGCTTGCATTTCCTGTTTTCGAGTTTCATCTCTTGCAATTAGTTCTCTCTTTCTCTCCTCTCTCTCTCTCTCTCTCTCTCTCTCTCTCTCTCTCGACTGACTTTAGATTTCTTGATGTGTTTGTCTTTTGTAATACTCGGCCTACTCCAACAGCAAGGCAGATCACCTAATTTCTCGTGATTGCGAGTGGCCAAATGTAATCGTGTGACACAGGCACCTGAATTTATCGTCCTTTTTGGTTTTCAGTATACTTTCAAGTTTGATTTCAATTAGGACCCTTTCACTTACTGCATCTTTCCCCTCTTACTTTTGTTAACTATATCATCAACTAAGCAATAGACCCAGGCAAATAAGCTATGAAGACAGATGTCTTTCTGACCTGCGGCATAAGATCGGCAGGTTATTTTCTTACTCTCTCTCTCTCGGACAGGAAAAAAATTCTTTGGTTATTCATCACTTTTTTACCTAAGTGTGCAATGAATGCACAAAGTCGCATCACACCGTTACGACCAAATAATGAAACATCGAGTCGCTGCAAAACATGGCGACCGTGACAGAGCTCTTTTGTTGTCTAGGTTTACCAGAAGCTATTAGGCTGTCCTGTTTACACATTCTCAATCGCATTTACAGGAGTTGAAGTCTGTTGTTGACTACACTTGGGCGAGATAGTAGCTGTGACGGATGAACGATTCTTTTCCCGATAGCTGCAGTGTAGCTGGTGACCGCATTTTTCTGAGTGACCTAACTTTTTCCAGAGACAGTTTTCTTTCCTTTCGTTCCTATTCAAATGGTTCTAATTGCTCTGAGCACTATGAGACTTGACATCTGAGGTCATCAGTCCCGTAGAACTTAGAACTACTTAAACCTAACTAACCTAAGGACATCACACACATCCACGCCCGAGGCAGGATTCGAACCTGCGACTGTAGCAGTATTGCAATTCCAGACTGAAGCGCCTAGAACAATGAGAGTTTTTTGCTTCTAGTATGTAGGTTTACCTGCAAATGTTCACGCTGGCTCTTTCGTTCCTTTTCCAAACAAGCAGACATGAGTGAGACATTAGAAAGTTGGGCTAGAGCCTTGGCTTACGACCAAGAAGACCGTTTGGGCGCCAAGTGTGGCGTGTCATCCCCACCGTCGGTCTTCGCAGAAGCCGACACTACCGTAGATGCCAATACACCTGCCTGTGCAAGGCTAACGGCAGGCCCAGAGGCTCCGACGGGCATCCTCGATGTCGCAGCGAGCCAGGGCGCTTTTCCTGCTCAACTCACGGCCGAAATCAGCATACCACACGATCCCCAGCCGAACGCCGACGATATGCATCGTTCTTTTAATCTTGGTCTGCGCTGACATGACGACAGCCACGATCGTTATAACACCACGTTACGGCCAAGTAATAAAATATCCAGTCGCTACATCACTAGCTGACGAAAGTTAACATAAGAGAACTCTTAACAGAAGTGAGGGAGGCGCTCAGCGCCAGTTCCTGTATGTGTACTCCTGCGTCGTTAACATAGCAACAGGTACTTCCTACATTGTTAATGCAAATCGCCATCCTCTTCTGTGCTATATTTCTATTATGGAGACTGAGCTACATATCTCACATCTCTGCAAAGCAGAAAATTTTATATTTGGAAACAGTGTTCTGGTATAATAATATTTTAAAAATAAAAATTCAAAAATGCTACTCAAATATTAGAACAGATAATTAAATTATTCCTAAATATTCACAAATTCTTAAGAGGGATTAGTGTTCATAAACCAAACAAAGTATCTGAAATATACCATAGAAAATCCTGATTCAGTAAATAATAACTGCAGATAAATGAGGACATTAACAATTACTTATATCCTATGGAGGTCAAGCTTCTGAAGTAGTGAAAAGTATGTATAGTACCTCAGCTGACTTTCAATTTGACTAGGTTGATTTCATGTCTTTTATACAAGGTGCACCATTATTAATGGTGTAACCGTGTATAATTGGAAGTTCACAACAACAGAAGCAAACAAGTCTCACTTACCAGGCGCTCCAAAGAGCGTATCTTAAAAGCTATCAGCACTTGTTCATCTTCATTACTGTGAAACACGCCGCTTCTATTGAACAAGTGTTCATAGCTGTTAAGGAATGCACTTTGGAACCCATGTCTGCATGACATTTTTTTCTTGTTTTGATCCAAATTACCTCTTCCCAAAACATGGAAAGCAAAGAGGTTACTGTAGAAGAGATGTGTTTCACAGTATCGAAGATGATGAAGTGTTCATAGCTTTTAAGGTATGCCTTTTAGAGCCCACGTTCAACGAGAGTTTTCTGCTTCTAGTATGTAGTTTTACCTGCAAGTGTTCATGCCAATAATTACGATACATCCTGTATATACAAGTGCATTCACGTAGTTGAATACTTGTATATTAATTTCTACCCAGCCATCATAGTTTCAAGCGAAACTTTTTTTCAAATATCCTAACCGAAATGCAATAATTGTGTTTATATTGTGCTCAGATCGCGTATAGGATCTACATCCCTTCATTATACTCCACACAGCATGGTCATTAACAAAACATTTCTTCTCTCTCTACAAACATATGTTCTCATTGTAAAAGGGTATACAAGATACTCTTCAAACGTTACCACCAGTTTTAAGCTGTCATTAGCGAACACAAGAAAACAGATTCTGTTTACTTTCAGCCTCTATCGTGTATAAGCAACAAACATTTATGCTGTCCGCCACACTAGTCATTGTGTGATACTGTCCGTAATTTATTCACTGAAGTAATCGTAGTCATCGCTCGGCAACCTACTTCGTCTTTACAATGAACTAAATATTTTCTGCACCACTCCACTTACCTTTTATGGAAATAATTTTACTCAACACACGAAGGCGGTTCTCGCAAGTACATATATAATAATATATGACGTGTTTTCTTTAAATTTATGAGCAATAGTCACAGTTTCCCAAGACATCCTGTCTAGATTTTGATTAGGTCTTTTTTGATGTTATGGACTCACAGATAATTATCGTTACATTCTATTCGGAAGCAATAGCCGGCACTTAGTAGTGTACTATTCGCACGCTGAGTTCAGCACGAGTGACTGCAGTTACTATCCAAATAGTGGTCTGTGCACCAATACCGTGATCCGGTCCACACGAAGATTGTTGTAAGGACAATAAATAGGATTTGAAGGAGATCGCTTCTCCTTTGCTCCTCAGTTTTAATCCAATGTAACTTTCATTGTATGCGAAACTTCCAGTATACCTATCCTGCTTTCCTTAAAATTCTTCTTAGTTCACCTTCCTGATTCGGTGCTTTGGCTAGTACGAATACTTCGTTGGGAGTAGTATCTAAGTAACTCAATGTATTTTAGCCATGTAAGCAGTTATTTTTGAACGTAGCACACGCGTAAGAACAGTTGCATGCAATTATTGTTTCTCCGTGTTCAACAGTTTTCCCCCTCCTCTGCCATATTGCTTTCAAAAAGAAAAATTTTCCTCTTGAAACTTTACTGTGTTAGCATCGACGGTTCTCCTGTACTTGCGAAGGAAAGGGAGATTAGACAGCTTGCGATATGGCCCGGATTACCTCATGTGCGATAAGCTCAAACTGTTAAGATAAGAGCAGTATTATGTGTGTTAAAAATAAGGCGGTTTTGCGAAGTCACTGTTGAACGATTGTCAATAGCGTTTCTCAGCAGAGTGAAAACCACGTCCTCAGAAAAAATACAAACAATCTTTCCAATAAAACTGCCGTCCATAGACGCATAGTACATGCTGAATGCAAAGGTTCTTCAGTGTAACTTCAATAGTTACACTGCAGAATCTAGTGACACTTAATGTTTTCACTCACAAAGCAAGCGCAGTTCTGGAGTCATTAGACCCAATTACTGCACGGCCTAGCCTATCGTCAAAAACGCCATGTAGTAATATGCTAGACATGCTCTGACATTGTCCAGCAAGAAATAACAGTACGTCTTCTTAGTTGTGACCTCTCCGAAGCAAGGTTCCATTATAATGGTGACATACTTATCAGAAGTTGTTTGATAGAAGATAGGACGAATAACTGCGTAGAATAATCCTGTATTACTTTCGCACAAGCTCTTCATGAAACTGATCAACAATTTCAGAACGCCGGCCGGAGTGGTCGAGCCGTTCTGGGCGCTTCAGTCTGGAACCGCGTGACCGCTACGGTCGCAGGTTTGAATCCTGCCTCGGGCATGGATGTGTGTGATGTCCTTAGGTTAGTTACGTTTAACTAGTTCTATGTTCTAGGGGACTGATGACCTCAGACGTTGAGTCCCATAGTGCTCAGAGCCATTTCAACCAATTTCAGAACAACGAAGTGGATAGTTCTCGTGTTCACTTACCCTGACAAATGTAGTCATGCTTCATCAGGAGTGAGAGAATGAGGAAACCATTTTAGAATTAACGTCGTCGTCGTGCTCAGCCTCAGTAACCACCTGCTGTAGTGACGTTGAGTACAAGTATCTGCGTTGGTCAGTCGAAGTACCACCGTGACTCTGTGAGGTTTCAGCGTAATTTTGAGCTCAAGCCGGTAGCGAAATACTACTGTCATAACAGTGTGAGAAGCTAAAGAGCGCTACGACTTTCTCAGACTTCTTTCGAAGGCTGCTCAGAACTGTATAGTCAAAGATATATCTGTATAGTCAAAGACATATCTTTGACGGTAGAGTGTGCCGTTAAATTCGTTTACATGGGTGCGATTTGATTTTACAATACCGACTACGCTATGTGTATTTTCACTTTAAGAGCTACACCAACGTATTTTAATGTGTTGTATGCTGCCTTGGTAACAAATCACATGTAAGGATTGCGCTTTTTCCTGTTTACACATGTACATCACATTTGGGGTACGAGGGCTTGCTGAACAGTAATGCCTCCGAATTCTTTAACTGAAAACTCTTAAAGCTTTTTGAATAAAACATTCTACGTCTTTATTCTTTATGTCTACATATTGATTTCTCAACATGGGCAACGTGGCAGGGAACACATTTCTCCCAACGAGAGACCAGTTTGGAATTACCATCACTGCACAGTGTTTGACGTTGTTGTCGGAGCCACCACCTGCAACTCGGAGCTCTCTAGAGGCAAAGGGCTGCAACTATTTAAACATGAAGAACAAAGATGCACAATGTTAATAATATTTGTTTTATTTAAAATGCTTATAGTGTTTTTACATTAAAAGGTCGCAGCCATTACTTTCAACATGTCCTCATAGTGGTGTTCGTAACTACTATGCTTCTACCACACTCTTAAAAGAGGTGTCTGGCAGTGCAAAGCAGCAGTATGGAGTGTCTAGAACAGGCTGCCTTCATTGGGAAGTGTTGCTCGTTCAAAAGATGGTGTGGAATTTCACGTCAAAGGTTGAAGAAATTGCCTAAGAAAACTGTTATTAATATATCTCACTGTAGCTCTCCTAATAACGCACTTTCTTTTGGTTCAGTTCCACCTAATGACACACGCTGATATTCTGTCCAAAAACGCTCAAAATTGAGTGAATTTCACAGACAATGAGTAGAAAAATACTCGAAGAATTTACAATAGAAAAAGGAAGTGTTCATGCTTGCAACATTACTGATTTCCTAACTTAAACACATCATGAGTTAATCTAACGTCGCATCCATTAGGAACTCACGTACTTACCGACCAAGAACACGACTTCCCTACAAACTCAACCTCTGTCGCCTGTTCAGAGCGGAAGCCAATTTTTTTTAGGAAAGTCAGGTGGCGCCATCTCCATTAGCGAATGAGAATGGGCAGAACAGCCACGAAAAGTACTTGATGTTTTAGCAGACAACCCGAACGAGGTGATATGGTCACTGATATGTAAGTGTGGTTGAGGAAGAAGTCTTTGCGGTACCAAAGATACGCGAAAATCGAGAGTCTAAGGGTTGGTACTTATACCTGCGAGATACAGGACTTCTTTGGCCTCTACAAGACATTCTAGCCGCTCACGCATGATTTCAAGATACACGTCATGGCGGGAAAGGAAACCATTATGGCTACAGGAGAGATGCTGCTGAATTTAAGAATAAATAAAACAAAATAACTCGTTCCCCTCCTCCCTCAAGTGTGCAATTTTGATATAGTAAATTAAGAGCAACAAGATGATTCAATCGTAAGATTAAAAATTGTATAAATTACGAAAGGAGTGCGGAGCAGCACACATCTTTTACTCTTAATGTTAAATGATGAAGTAAAATGTTTATTTCAAACCAAAACAGCAGATTATGTTAGAAGAGTACTTCCTTCAAGAAAAACCAAGAATACAATACTACTACAACAGAACTGACACAGACGGCGTTAAATGTTCCTGTCCTTGAAGAAATTTTATTTTATTTTACGACATTGTAAAAAGAGGTCGTTCACACAAATGACATTGAAGATCAACGTCTTGATGTTTTTCTAGCTTCGATATTTTACTGCATTTGTCTCCAGAAATTAGTATTTGTCTCACATTCCGTTATTTGCAATAAATACCTTTTTATTCTGAAACAATCCCAAGTACTGTAAATGTTTAAAAAAACTGCCTTAGTTCGCTGGCAAACAGGCGATTAAATGGGTGGCGCAGGACAAATAACATTGCATCACTGAAAACGAACCTCTGGACATTTAAGAGCTCTCGCGGAATTAATCCATTTTAACAGATTAAACGCCAGCGTACTTTGCGTAAAAGGAAAACTGTGTTCGTGTTTTGTGTTTAAAAAATAGGTAGAAATTTGACGTTAAGAAAACTGCTGTGTCATCAGAAATTTATTGTACTGTAGTCTTTTGTGCACATAAAAAGCGATAATCACATAAACAGAACTCATTCGGAAAGGAACTGACACAAGAGTTGCGTATATTGTTACCACAACAGTGGCGCACAGTGCTACCACAAGAAATACAACAGCGGTGGTAAGCGCTTATGTATTTGCATCTGACAGGTGTACATGTGAGAAAAGAGTTGTACAATAACTGATATTCATGACGGTCGCTAGTTGGCGTTGTGGGTTCCGAACAACACAAGCAGCGGCCCAGAATTCAACTGTCAACTTACACTAGGATTATTGTGACACATACCACACCCATAGTGTAGCGCCATTAGTAGTTTTTGACATGGCTGAATAACCGCCATTCCCACAGATAGTACAAGAAGCCACAGAAGTGGGTCAGATCTGAGCTACTATGCCGAGGACTGACTTCAGGGTATTGGGTCATTTACTGTAGGATGAAACCAAGTGGAGGCACCCGAAGCGTAATGACATTCACACATAGAAAGGCAGAACTAATGCAATGTGTCTGACCTAGTTGCTTCCCGTCCGAACCATGGTTTGTTGTGGATTACGTGATATGAACTCATGCTGGAACAAAACAAGAATGGGCCAAGTCAGTATAAATTCTTATTTCTAGTCAAAAGTATCGCAGTGTGCCTACCGCCAGCCGTGAAGCCGGCCTACGACGGTCTACGAATCTACGGGTGTACTTGGGTCAACAAGCCACTCTTGACTCTGGCACTGCTAGCTGCCGGATTGCTGCTTGCACCAACTTTTGCAACCTGTGGGCGGGCAGTTTGTTGGGAGATTGTTTTGACTATGCTGCAGAAGTTTCGTTGGGAAGCTCCTACACATCCTCCAAACAGTCCCTATCTATGCGATATCCGTATTTTAGGAGTCCTGAAGAAAGACATCCACGGTTGTCGATTTGCTTTGGACGACGATGTGCAAACCCGAATACAGTCATCTTTCCGTAGGCAACCACATTTCACCATGAAGGCAGTCACCGTCTTATCTCGCTTCCAAAGACACGACGACGACACTTACCTGATATATCTTCACTGTCAAAATACGCTGCAGCAGTTCGTGGATCACATGAACTGTGTCCATCACAACATTAAATTTTCCATCGAGATCCAGAAGGATGGCAAGCTACCGTTCTTGGATGTTTTAGTTGAGCAAAAGAAGTTGGTTATTCAGTTTACAAGAAATGGACACACATTGATCGATACTCAAACGCCAATTGTTTTCACCAGCTTGTACACAAGAAAGCGGCCCTGGACACGTAATACACACAGCAAACGTTATTTCTGACGATGACCTCCTACAGTCTGAATTGCAGCACAGAGAGAATGGTTACAGCGAGAGAGACATTGTGAACGCTTTCAGGTGCTACCCAAGAAGGGAGCCTTGTGAATCGGCTGAAGGGGCAAAAGCGTTGGCTTTCCTGCCATGTTGTGGGGCAACGAGCAGCAAGTCAAACTGTGTACTGCAGAGACATAGATTGAGAGCGGTGTTCCGGCCCGCCACGAAGATACGATATATGCTGCGCCCTCTTAAAGACGAAATAGCTCTTCGTGTGGTCGGTGTGTATGGTGTTCCTTGCGAATATAACAGCAACTAGATACAACAAAAATAGTTTTTCTCATCACCTCGGTTCCGAGAGTTCCGGAACCTATACAGAAAATTGGAATAGAGTTCAACATAAATATCATGTCCACCCATTTTACTGCTCACGAAAACCACACACTGAGTGTTGTACCGCCATACAGAGAGACCTTCAGATGTGGTGATCCGGATTGCTGTACATACCGGTATCTCTGATACCCAGTAGCACGTCCTCTTGCACTGATGCATGCTTGTATTCGTCGTGGCATACTATCCACAACTTCATCAAGGCACTGTTGATCCTGATTGTCTCTCTCTACAACGGACATTCGGCGTAGATCCCTCAGAGTGGTTGGTGGGTCACGTCGTCCATAAACAGCACTTTTCAGTCTATCCCAGGCATATTCGATAGGGTTCATGTCTGGAGAACATGCTGGCCACTCTAGTCGAGCAATGTCGTTATCCTGAAGGAAGTCATTCACAAGATTTGCCCGATGGGACCGCGAATCGTCGTCCATGAAGACGAATACCTCGCCAATATGCAGGCATTCAGCCTGACCGGGTTGCCTCCAAACACGTCTCCGACCATTGTGTGGTTGAAGCTATATGCGACACTCTTCGGTGAAGAGAACATGATGCCAATCCTGAGCGATCCATTCGGCATGTTGTTGGACCAATCTGTACCGCGCTTCATGCTGTCATGGTTGCTAAGATGGACCTCATCATGGACATCGGGACTGAAGTTGCGCATCATGCATCCTATTGCGTCGTGTTACGACGTCCTGTGGCTGCACGAAAAGCATTGTTCAACGTGGTGGCGTTGCTGTCAGGATTCCTCCCAGCCATAATCCGTAGATAGCGGTCATCCACTACCGTAGTAGCCCTTGGGCGGCATGATGCCTCATATCATCGACGGTTCCTGATTCTCTGTATCTCCTCCATGTCCGAACAACATCGCTTTCCTTCACTCCGAGACGACCGGGCACTTCCCTGGTTGAGAATCCTTCTTGACACAATGTAACAAGGAGGACGCTATCGAATGGCGGTATTGATCGTCTAGGCATGGTTGAACTAAAGACAAAGCGAACCATATACCTCCTTCCTGGTGGAATGAGTGGAACTGAACGGCTGACGGACACCTCCGTCAAATAGCCGCTGCTCATGCACGGTTGTTCAGAACTTTGGGCGGGTTTAGTGACATCCCTAAACAGTCAAATGGCTAGATCAAATGGCTCTGAGTACTATGGGACTTAACATCTGAGGTCATCAGTCCCCTAGAACTCAGAGCTACTTAAACCTAACTAACCTAAGGACATCAAACACATCCATGCCCGAGGCAGGATTCGAACCTGCGACCGTAGCGGTCGCGCGGTTCCAGACTGAAGCGACTATAGCTGCTCGGCCACACCGGCCGGCCTGAACAGTCAAAGGGCCTGTGTCTGTGATACAATATCCACAGTCAATGACTATCTTCAGGAATTCCGGGAACCGGGGTGTGCAAAATTTTCTTTGATGTGTGTATATAGGTCACACATTTCGCACAGTCGCAGAGTATTGTACCGAGCTCAAGCGACATATTAAAGAGTGGGAGTTTGACAACACGCGAGTCTTGGTTCATGCTTCAGCATACTGGGTTTCCGTTATAAAACAGGCGTCTGAAATTAGAATGTACAGCAACAATTTTAACAGGGACTACGGATTCAACTCAGCACGAATTGGTTTGGGATCTGGTTGTCGAAAGGAATCAACGACGAATGCTTACCGCTTGTAGGGAGGCAGGAGCGGCAGTTTCAGACGTTGCTCCCGGCCCACGCGGCACCTCACGTCACTCGGTCCCTTGGCGGCGCCAACGAGATGTACGGGCCCTGCCACAAACTTACGACGTCACACTAGTCGGCTTCGAGGCTTACGCGAAAGACAGGCCGCGGCGCGTACGTCACGAAGGTAGTCCTGCGCTCGCTCGAATCAGCAGACAAACTACGTGTCTACATCTGTTAACTCGTAACTAGGCGTGTCCGTACAAACGAAAACGGAATCTTCTACTGGAATCTGCTATTATGGAATCTGTTATTAGTCCTATAGTGATGCCTACTTATAATTTGTTTATGTTGTACTGGCGTACAATATAATAAAATCATGCTAAAATTATTATCAGTTGCATAAGGCACCACTTCCAGCATGTAATGAGTAGTGTTAAGCAGAAGAGACTAAATGCTCTAAACAAGCCGTTATACCGTTTATATCGAATATTGATCTAAAATTAAATTTTCCTGTGG
The DNA here is from genome assembly GCF_021461385.2 of Schistocerca piceifrons. Classification (NCBI taxonomy): domain Eukaryota; kingdom Metazoa; phylum Arthropoda; class Insecta; order Orthoptera; family Acrididae; genus Schistocerca; species Schistocerca piceifrons. Next base: position 241,664,460 of record NC_060143.1, read on the forward strand.
TACTGTTAATCGGTAAGACTTCATAATAACAGATTCCAGTGGAAGATGCAATTCTCGTTAGTACTTACACACCCAGCTGCGAGTTAACAGGTTTAGAAACGCATTTTGTCTGCTGAGCTGAGCGAGCCAGCGAGTTCAGGACTACCTGCGTGACGCACGCGCCGCGGCCTGTCTTTCGCGTGGGCCTCGAGTCGGCTTATCCTCCACACTTTGAGAACGCTCAGCATCGTGCAGGGCTCACGGGAAATCAATATATAACCAGAAAGGTATCGACTAAAAGTCTTATCTCCGTCGTGTGCTGTCGTGAGCTTGCGTAAGTTTAAAGGTGCAGCCGAGAGTTATTAATCTCTCCTGAAAAAGTTACTAGCTGCCCGCTGGAGAAAGCTGCTTTCACCCGTAAGACCAGTGTGACGTGGTGTGACGTACGCGCCACGGTCTACCTTTCTCGTGGTCCCGTGACGGGCCGGAGCCGCTATGAGCTACCCAATTATGTTCCGCGCACGTGTCGTTTCGGCCCACACGTGTCGTTTCGGCCCTGTCTGATTGGCTATATAAGCGGAAAACCACACCAGTCAGTCGTTTTACTCCTGACAACGTTGGCGGAGATCGCCATCGAAAGCTCCAAAATTTTATTTCCATTTTCAAATTTGAAGCAGGGAGTAAAAGAGCAGAATATCAGGGGCCACGTGAGTAATACGAGTGTATGTATAAACAGTTGCGCCATGCGATACTACCACGTATGTTACGACTGTGTAAGAGATGATGGCCCGATGCAGGAGGGTATGTGCGAAAGATGGTATTCGGAACTGTAGATGCCGACGATATGTGGCAGCAAAATAATACTCTTGCGTGAGTGCAGGAGGTAGCATATATTAACAAAGCTGTAGTAGAATTGCACACCATGCAATTGGTAAACCTGGAAGACAGCGTACTGAATAACGTGTTTAGGCTTGTGGAGGTAACGTGGGGTAACCTGTACATCGTAAGGATCCGTTTGAATATTATAGATGAAAGGTTGGCCGTATGGAAACTTTTCTGGTCACTGGCTAAGAGCGTGAAGGACATACGAGTACAGGTGATGGAGCCGCAGGAGCCCATTCAACATGTAGTGCATAGGCAGACATCCTTACCTCTGGAGCCATTTCTGGTGGGCATGCAGAAGATGCAGGAAGACCTAAAACTTGAGTGAAGACTCGTTACTACATCCAGTGAGCAATTTCTGTCACTATACTATCATGACACGACAGTAGGAATCACCACCGATAAGTGTGAGACTATCTGCTAATCAATTCATGCAAGAAGATATTTGATACATGACGACAATTGCTGACGAGGAAAAATGATTGTCTACCTTGTTATTTTAATGAACGTGATAGTTACTGTGAGTTTATGTTTTTACATGAGTGACATATGATTTGTATTGGCCAATTTTTCGTCCCATACGATGTTCTTAGACCGAAACCGGTAGCAAATAAATTGTTCTACTGCAGCCTTGTCTCTTTAGTTTCCTGAAACATATATCCGCTGCTGGTAACAGCATGAAGAAAATATTTTATTTTGTAAGTGTAGCAGTCCAGAGTATTAATCGTAGTTCGCTTGTAAACGCTTCCGCGTAAATGAACAACATTTACTTCCAAGGCGCTTAACACTCAGCAAGATGTATGTGGATTCTCCGAGTCGCTACTAGTAAGATTTCGCGCCACGCCGCTTAGCCTGTGATTATGGACGAAAGAATCGTTTTAGTACGACTTGCGAAATATGTCAAGTTGCTGCAAGTACCCATTAACGCTGAGGGGTTGGATGAGATGAAAGTCAGAAACGACTCTTAGTCAATTCTCAATCCTTTTGTTTCTCCCCTAGACTCTACGCCAGTGTCACAGTGCATTAAACAGAGATAAGCTTCAGTGGCCATAAATGTCACACAGTCCCTGAGTAAGGCTCGGAATGCTCGAGCGACAGGGCGTTGTCCACGAGAGGCAGTGATCTGTGATCGAATCCCAGTCCGGAGGATAGATTAGGCCTTCCAGGTGTTTCAGTACGATAAAGTCTTAATTACTTTTAAAATTTATTTGATCTGACAAAACGTAGCTCAACTGAAACGAGACTCCACACTTATTTTGGGTAGACATTGGTAGGTTAGCATATGCAGACAATCACAGGCATTTGAGGAAGTAACCCATACCATTTATTGTATATTACCAACAGATTTTTACCGTCAGTACTGGTTATACCCTTCAATATTAGCAGATACAATACACTTCCTGCATCGCAATGTAACCATATGTATACTTCGACGTATGTAGAGTGGAGTCATCATTCCTTACTTGAACATTCCACCCTATCTTCATCCGTTTCCTGCAGCACTACATTTCCAAGGCATTGCACTTCTGTCTTCCCCGTCGTTTACGTTTCACAGCCATACATAGAGCTGTATTCAAAACACAGCACTTCATTAAATTTTTCTAGTGCCAAGACGGAAATTTTAATACTTCTACAACCAACTGCTGTGTGTGGTGGAACTGTAAAGGACAGATACGGTGATTTTGATGTGAACCATAGACCGACGTGCTTTTATTTTATTTTTTGAACGCCGCAAACACATTTCTAGTGTTTAGTGTTTTAACCACATGATTTGCGTGTTGACAAACTGGCGATCGGGGTACTGTCTCTCGAAAAGTGTTGTAGAATTTCATGAAGTTCTATTAAAAGTGTTGAACATGGTCACTTACGAGGGTCACTCCAAAAGAAATGCACACTATTTTTGTAAAAATACAGTTTTCATTCTGCATGTGCGAAAGTTTTACAGTGTGTAGATACATCCTTCCCGCTTGTTTTTCAAACTTATTCCAACCTGTTCCCGTGAGTGGCGCCGTCACAGCACGTCTTCAAGATGGCGGCTACAATTGACGTTCATCAGAAGCAACGTGCTGTCATAGAATTCCTGTGCTGTGAAAACGAGACAGTGGGGAACATCCACAAGAGGTTGAAAAAGGTGTATGGTGATGCTGCTGTCGATCGCAGTACGGTTAGTCGGTGGGCAAGCAGGTTACGTGATCAAAGCGGTCAAGGCAATATTGAGGATTGTCCTCGCAGCGGCAGGCCTCGTACTGCACACACTCCAAACAATGTGCAGAGAGTTAACGAATTGGTGACTGCTGACAGACGCATCACAGTGAACGAATTGTCACGCTACGTTGGGATAGGGGAAGGAACTATTTGCAGAATACTGGAAGTGTTGGCGTTAAAAAAGGTTTGTGCCAGGTGGATTCCCAGAATGTTAACAGTGGTTCACAAAGAAACAAGAAAAACTGTATGCAGAGAACTTTTGGAACAGTACGAGAATGGTGAAGATGAATTTCTTGGGAAAACTGTGACAGGTGATGAAAGATGGCTCCATCATTTTTCAGCAGAGATGAAGAGGCAATCAATGGAGTGGCATCATGCAAATTCACCCAAGAAAAATAATTCAAAAACACACCCTCTGCTGGAAAAGTTACGGCTACGGCGTTTTTCGATTCCGAAGGACTCTTGCTTGTGGACATCATGCCAAGTGGAACCACCATAAATTTTGATGCATATGTGACGACATTGAAGAAACTTCAAGGTCGACTGAGTCGTGTTCGACCACATCGGCAAAAGAAGTATGCTTTGCTGTTGCACGACAATGCACGGCCACATGTCAGTCAAAAGACCATGGAAGCGATAACAAAACTCGGATGGACAACACTGAAACACCCGAATTTACAGTCCTGACCCGGCTCCATGTGACTATCATCTCTTTGGGAAACTGAAAGACTCTCTTCATGGATCAAGGTTTGAAGATGATGACTCAGTTGTGCACGCTGCCAAACAGTGGCTCCAACAGGTTGGTTCAGAATTTTACCGTGCGGGTATACAGGAGCTGGTTCCAATATGGCGTAAGGCAGTTGAGAGGGATGTAAATTATGTGGAGAAATGAAAATATTATTCCTGAAGGATGTATCTACGCACTGTAAATCTTTCAAACATGTAGAATAAAAGATGGATTTTTAAAAAATTGTGTGCATTTCTTTTGGAGTGACCCTCATACATTTACACCTGTCAAAAATTACTTATTTTTTGTTTATTACGACTGCCACTTCGAGTATTTCAGATACAAATCTTAAATGCAAATCTACAAACGAATGTACATACTGCCGTTGAACATGGTCAGTTACATTTACACCTGTCAAAATTACTTATTCTTTGTTTATTACGATTGCCACTTCGAGTACTTCAGATAGATATCTTAACTGGAAATATACCAACGGATGTACATACTGCCGCTAGTCAAAACGCCAAGCGATTACGAATGGCATGCAAGTCACCTTGAATACAAACATTAACATAAAACCAGATTATATCTATAGAGTACAGAAATAAACGTAAAAATAGTCCATACCTGGGACGGCGTTCGTATTCACTTGGTGCTTAGGCTAGCGAACGTATTTATATCTCTGTGTATATTTGCTTTCTAGTTTTCAGTCTTCAAATGAGTAATACTCGGAAGTTCACTTGTAATAAATAAAAGAAAATATATTTTTGACGGAAGTAAGGGGAAACGACCTTGTCAAATAATTAAATGAGAGCTGTGGGCCCGTACGACATCAAAGTAGGATTAAGGAAGTTGAATGCTATCAGTTATTACCCATAAAATATAACAAGTGTTACCCCATATCCAAAATATGGATAACATTAAGAACCAACCATTTGCGACCATGCGTAGATTTGCGATTGGAGAGAACCAGAGCGACAATATATATATATATATATATATATATATATATATATATATATATATATATATATATATATATATATGTGTGTGTGTGTGTGTGTGTGTGTGTGTGTGTGCGTGCGTGTGTGTGTGTGTGTGTGTGTGCGTGTGTATGAGACTGGGGGCACAGGAAGGATCAATAAAGGAGAAAAATAGTAGGAGTAGGTAAAGGTTGTCGGATCTAGTAGTTATGCAGAGATGGGGAAGATAGCGAGAAATTTTAAATAACTTGAAAGACTGAAGACTAATTAAAGGGAAAGGAAAGGATATTGCCTTTTGCGGAGTTCAATCGTAAAAATCAAGCGCAGTCAGTTCATGAGGCCCTAGTGTTCCATTAGACGAAACGTGGATATCCGTTCTGTTCTTCCAACTATCGTCTGTATCTGAGAGCACAGTGCAAAGGGGCACTGTGTCCTTGCTACTGTACAGAGAAATCGGTTCCTGCCACCTGAGTGCTTGGAAGTTCTTTTTACACACAAGAAGCCGAAACGCTTATTTCGATCGAATTAAGAGATTACCAATGATTATTTTTTTGTCTATTTCTGGTTCTACATGTTTTTAAGAAAAGAGTCTTTCTACGACACTACATAGCCTGCAAGTGGATACGTAAGTGTAGTCCAAATGGAAATCCAAATTTAGTCTTTCTCAATTGGGGTACCACCTACTGGTTACAACAGTTCCACAACAGAAGGTATATTACATTGGTCGCTATAACGTACTTGAAACTGAAAACTATATTATGAATATCGCTCTGCTCCGAGACTTCGCGGAATAAGCTGAGGATCCTTAATGAGTGGATCTGCACCTCACTACGTTAACAGTGCTCACCGTTTACTACTTTGGCCTACGGAACAGATTCAGCAGACCGGTCTGCAATTTCACCTGTGACACAGAGTCAAGCGGGAACTTTTTCAAACTCTAGATTGTTCCTTTAATCAAAACGTGGACGTTCTCAGTTAGCTGAACGACGAACACTGAAACGCAAGACAGAAATTTCACTATTTTTAATTTGGAGAAGAATCCTTTCGCAGTGAACTTTTCCAATTAAACTTTCCATTCCTTAACAGAATAACTTCTCGCAAAACGCATGCGCTACCGGCAGTAATCGAGAGCCCGCCGCCCTGGGGCAGGCCTAAGGCTGGCTGGGCCCGTACAGTTCCCGTGTTCTCGCTTCTTCCAGACAGACGGGGCGCCCACGACGCGGCAAGTTCACAGACGTCTCGTCTGCTCGCTGTTCCGCGACTCTTTCGAACGGACGCAGTCCAGGTGCTCTTCTGAAATTCAGGGGCACACGTAGACTGCTATAATTAGATTCCTACGACTTCTTGAATAGAGGAGACAGACAGCATCTCATGTAACTCTAGAGCAAGTTTTGTTGTCATTACGGAGTCTTGGCTCCAAAACTGTCACCTTTGGAGTCTACTCCAGTACTGAAATAGAGAGAGTATAAGCTACACTTCTCTATCGTTCTGCTGGTACTTGACTAAATCGATATATGTTAAGTACCAGTTGGCATGTACACTTAACATACGTGCGCAAACAGTGGTTAAGCCACCTACAAGACATAACTGTTCAATCAGATCACAAGGTCACCATCAGAAAGAGCCTTTCTTAATATGCAAGAAATGACTAGAAATTATCGGACTACTTGTTAAGAAAAAGTATTAAAATTTCAACTGTAGTGAATTACATAAAAGTCGGGGTACGTAATATTGCTAAATAAGCCCAAAAATTAATCAACAACTTGCCCTTGTGTAGTATCTAAAACCATGCTAATATTTTAAAGAATAAATCTCTTAAATCATTAACTTGCTAATTAGAAAGTTATTTGATGAGCTATAGAGGAAATAACAGCACACACGATATGAGCTCTTACTAAACATAATTATTCGTAGATAGCCACAAAGAATGTTGTGTGGGCATCCTATCAACATTCTTAAGAAATTACTGTGCTTTGATAAAATAAACTGACGTTACACAATTTAACTAGACGCACATGAAAGAAAAAGAGAGGAAAAGGAATAGGAAACACACGACTTTACTCATCCAATCTAAATCCACACGAACAAAGACGACTTTCAGAGTAACAAAGCACTAAGAGAAAAGAGTTTTATACCGCTTTTCACATCTTGTTAGCATAAACACAAGACGCAAGAATTCGCGCACTCAAAACGCAATAAACCGAATTGATCACGTGGTGGACTAAGTCACACATTTATCCAATCCCAACAGAAATACAAGAAAATCAAGAAATGTATAAACCAATGAGTAAGCACGACTAAAAGAACGAATAGATTACGAATCGCCGTGAACTGATACAAAACCAGCAGACTGGAAGATCTCAGTGGTCACCAGCAAAAAACACAGTTTTCAAAGGTTCCCACAGAACACGAAAATGCGACGGCCCAATTAATGCTTCCAGTACTGATCAGTTAAACTACACTCCTGGAAATGGAAAAAAGAACACATTGACACCGGTGTGTCAGACCCACCATACTTGCTCCAGACACTGCGAGAGGGCTGTACAAGCAATGATCACACGCACGGCACAGCGGACACACCAGGAACCGGCCGTCGAATGGCGCATTTGTGCACCGCCGCCGTCAGTGTCAGCCAGTTTGCCGTGGCATACGGAGCTCCATCGCAGTCTTTAACACTGGTAGCATGACGCGACAGCGTGGACGTGAACCGTATGTGCAGTTGACGGACTTTGAGCGAGGGCGTATAGTGGGCATGCGGGAGGCCGGGTGGACGTACCGCCGAATTGCTCAACACGTGGGGCGTGAGGTCTCCACAGTACATCGATGTTGTCGCCAGTGGTCGGCGGAAGGTGCACGTGCCCGTCGACCTGGGACCGGACCGCAGCGACGCACGGATGCACGCCAAGAACGTAGGATCCTACGCAGTGCCGTAGGGGACCGCACCGCCACTTCCCAGCAAATTAGGGACACTGTTGCTACTGGGGTATCGGCGAGGACCATTCGCAACCGTCTCCATGAAGCTGGGCTACGGTCCCGCACACCGGTAGGCCGTCTTCCGCTCACGCCCCAACATCGTGCAGCCCGCCTCCAGTGGTGTCGCGACAGGCGTGAATGGAGGGACGAATGCAGACGTGTCGTCTTCAGCGATGAGAGTCGCTTCTGCCTTGGTGCCAATGATGGTCGTATGCGTGTTTGGCGCCGTGCAGGTGAGCGCCACAATCAGGACTGCATACGACCGAGGCACACAGGGCCAACACCCGGCATCATGGTGTGGGGAGCGATCTCCTACACTGGCCGTACACCACTGGTGATCGTCGAGGGGACACTGAATAGTGCACGGTACATCCAAACCGTCATCGAACCCATCGTTCTACCATTCCTAGACCGGCAAGGGAACTTGCTGTTCCAACAGGACAATGCACGTCCGCATGTATCCCGTGCCACCCAGCGTGCTCTAGAGGGTGTAAGTCAACTACCCTGGCCAGCAAGATCTCCGGATCTGTCCCCCACTGACCATGTTTGGAACTGGATGAAGCGTCGTCTCACGCGGTCTGCACGTCCAGCACGAACGCTGGTCCAACTGAGGCGCCAGGTGGAAATGGCATGGCAAGCCGTTCCACAGGACTACATCCAGCATCTCTACGATCGTCTCCATGGGAGAATAGCAGCCTGCATTGCTGCGAAAGGTGGATATACACTGTACTAGTGCCGACATTGTGCATGCTCTGTTGCCTTTGTCTATGTGCCTGTGGTTCTGTCAGTGTGATCATGTGATGTATCTGACCCCAGGAATGTGTCAATAAAGTTTCCCCTTCCTGGGACAATGAATTCACGGTGTTCTTATTTCAATTTCCAGGAGTGTAGATGGGACAACGTATAGAGATGGGACAACGAAGCTGAAGGCTCACAGAATAAAGAACACGTGGGACAATACTAGAATAAGGGAAGCACTAAAACAGGTGAGTGAAAAAGTATAAAAAATGAAAAGAAACTTCGCACACACACGAAGTCACAATTACTCTTGCATTCACACAGGTTTAAAGGCACCCTAACTCAGCCTAACTATATTCCGTGGAGCGAACTCCACATCGAAATGTTCGAAAAGAAGGAAGTAAGCTTCAATCACTGACAAAACCGGGGGAACTCATGCACTGCTTATCATCAGCAGTGACTACACATCCTGCAGAATTCATCAGCACACTTCAGTTAGGCTGAAGAACTTAATTATTCTCATCGATTTCACACCTGAAGACCACGGTTAAAGCTACGGCTTGTCTCGTCGCTGGTAGCTTAAGTTTTACTTAATATCTGTGACCCACAGTAATCAACAGCTAGTCTCAGAGTATGGCTTCGCTTAGAGCATCCTGAAAACCAAAGCGTGATACGGACGCTACCAGACGGAACATTACCACCACAATCAAACAAACAGACAACACTCTAACAAAATGGATATGCCTATTTGCCCAAATTAGATATACAAGGCTAGTTAAATTGTGATCCTAGCAGACGAAAAGCAACTCAATTAATAAACACAGAACAAACCCGAAAACGTGGTAAAACTCATTCACTTACGTTGTAGCACACACAAGGTGACTTAAAGGAAGGACATGATAAATATGGGGGTGGATTGTACAGGGCAAATAAGTGAATCACATAAAGTATTGATATACTGTTGCAAAGAACAAGTTGCCCGCATTTAATATCAGATAAACACTATATTTTCATCAACTCCTCTGCTGAGTCCTGGGAGATTTAATAGAACAATACTGCAAATAAACGATGCAGAGAATGTTATATGAACAGAATCAAATGAGACAACAGTATTATGAAACAGAGGCGTTTCAAAAGTGAAAATAAATTGAATGATCGTATGGTATTGTTAACCGGGATGTCTCATTCGGCCGGGTGGTGTGGCCGTGCGATTCTAGGCGCTTCAGTCTGGAACCGCGTGACCGCTGCGGTCGCAGGTTCGAATCATGACTCGGGCATGGATGTGTGTGATGTCCTTAGTTTAGCTAGGTTTAAGTAGTTCTAAGTTCTAGGGGACTGATGACCACAGATGTTAAGTCCCATAGTGCTCAGAGCCATTTGAACCAATTTTGTCTCATTCGGATTGGTCCGCCAAGTGCAAATCTTATTTCATTTTGCGCCACATTGTGTTACTTGCCGCCGATGTTGAGGACAACACAATACCCAGTCCACGAGCGGGGAATGTCTCCAACCCGACCGGGGATCGAACCCCGGGCCCAGTGCATGAGAGGCAAGCACGTTACCACGCAGCTAAGCAGTCGGACGTTGCAAAATTCATTGGAATTTTATTCTATGTATAAAGGAAAATTAGATGCTACAGGGTACATAAATTCTCTATAAAATTTTAGTCTTTGATAATCGTAACACTGGACTAGATAACACATCCCGGTTTTCAACATCTGATAACATAAATAACCTCTGATAACCTCCATTTCGTTTCGAGGTACCAGAGATTTGAAGAAATATGTGGACGTAACAGTCGAGAGCTTAGTGCGGAGCCTGGTTCATTAAGATGAAGTCCAATACCAAGTGCAACGAAACTTTCGGGTAAAGAGTACCAACTATCCGGATCTGACATTCGTTGTTTGCCTACAAAAGTTAAATAGGGGCGGTCGCCCATTTGTTTCAGACGCCAAAGTGGACGAACAACTGCAGGGGATTGCATGGAGTCAGAGTTTATCTCATCCAAAGAGTTTGAAATGCCATAACCAACAGCGCACGAAGTTCTGCATAACACATTACATTCTAAAGTCTACAATCTGCAGCTGCTTTAGGTTTCAAGTGAAAGGACAAACGTCTGCTCGAATAGTTTGCTATGAATATGGTAGGCTAGATTAACTTTTTGGAAATGATTTGATTCTACAATGAGTCAAATTTTCATGCACGCATAAAAGTGAACAGTCTTAACGTTCATATATGGGGATCAATGTGTCAAATGGAAAGAGACAATCGCAGAAGCAGTGGGCGGTGCGGACTTAAGCGGAAATATATCATTGGTCCACTCGCTTTTAGTGCGTCTAACGTAAACTGTGGTGTTTATGTGAACACGATACAATAGTTTGCTGTTCAGCTAACAGAATACTAGAAACCTGACGTCATACTCCAGCAGAATGGGCACGATACCACCTCTACCTCAATTTCCTCTGTGCAGATGTAGGCGCAAGACTTGACATGTCTGAATATTTATCTTGTTGAAAGCAACTTCTTATGTAGTGTGGTTTTAAAGTTATTAAAATCTGAAGTAGTAAAGAAAATTTGTGGACATCCTGCAGTTCACGTCTGAGAAATATAATATGTTACACTACATTACAGTACAGAAATGATGGCCATATGAGTTACACTGTTCTGTCTTCTGCGGTACAAATTTTGGCTTAATGGTAGATAGATGAGAGAATGTTCGATTTAATGGCATAAAATCAATGTGTTCAGTAGAGTCAAATGAGTTAGTGTTCCAACTGTTATCTGCACATGTTGCAATTTTTTTCATTTATTAGGGAATTACATCAAGATTTTGATAGGAATTCATGAACTGCGATGTCCCAGTGAACTAGAGGTACGTAACTATTGCATTTCCCCCGGAAAACATTTATTACACAGTTTATAAAAGGAAAATATCCATGACAATTAAAGTTTGCGCGAACTATTCAGTAACAGAGGAAATCAGTTCCTTTAAATACTTATGCTACACGTTTTGTTGTATACATGAGAGCATATCGTATTACATTCAAAACTAAGAATGAACATTCAAAATCGCTACGGAAAGTTTTAAAAAAGGTAGTTCGAAAAGAAAGAAAATAAACAGCTTGCATAAATTAAGCACGACTGACTCTCTGTAACGGAAGGGAAACCTGGACCGTTCGGAATGAATATAGTAAGCAGCTCACAGCTGTTGGTATGAAATTTTAGAGAAAAAGTACTGGAAATAACGTAATGAAACCGTAAGAGAAGCAGTCGACATAACACCCATAACTGAATATCTCCACGATCACGAAATACTTTTCAGCATGTTACAAGGCTGGAATGTTACAGACTACCATGAAAAATTCTAAAGTACGTTCCCGTACAAGTGTTGAAAATATCTAACACCTGAAAGGGCGATGATGATGATAATACTAATGGTAACGTAGGTGGCAAATTCTTCGACGATAGTAGTAAGTCAGACTCTGCTTTCCGAATTTTACACACCTTTTCAAGAAATTCAGTCTGAGTGTGCACCCTAACTATACAGTTAATTAGCTACCTTGAAGATGGGAAGATAAGAAGAGCAGAAGATATACTCATGAAACGCAAAATGTTTTAATAAACATTAATGTTAATCTTCTTCTGTTCGAAAATCAATTTTCTTGTTTCTTTGGATATTAATGGATATGCAGCTAAATATGGTGACACCTTTCAAAGCAAATAATCGTTTTATTGAAATCGGAGATTATTATTGTAAATTTTCTGTGTTTCAGACGTATACATTAGTTCACTACTACTGGGAGACAATGTTTATCGCTCATGAAGCAACATATATGCATCATGGCAGTGGTATATCATGTGATACTTCAGGTTTTGATGGTGATTGGTTATGGGATGAAAAAGCTTTCTCGAATGAATCTGTTACACTTTTGTGAAATTCTTAAACTATTTTGAAACTTACCGACATGTGAAACTGAGATCTGTTCCTAAACACGGACTCGGAACTGTCCCTTGGAACCTCAGTTCTTGTAACAGCTTTTATCTGTCACTAAGTTTCAAAATTGCACTTTAGGATGACAGATTCATTATGGAAACATCTGTCCAGGTTATGGATAATCCAGTTTCTTCACGCTATCATATCTCCCAGAAGTATTACTCCAACAGAGCATATAGCAGAGTTTCTATAAAGTTTTGTAAAATGGAAGACGTATGGTTACAGAACTAAAGCCGAGAGGAGAGGCCGTGAGCCGTGCCTGAACGTTCAACCAACAAAAACAGTGCCAAAAAGTTAAGGCCTGGGTTCGAACACACAGCATTATTTTTTAGAAAGGTCTGTAGTAACTGGGTAGCAGATTTTCATTCTTACATGGCTTAAATAAATTATAATAACTGGTAATGAAATTTATTCACATATACATGTTTCTTGCATTAACCACTAATACAAATTATTCAGTTCACATGAAGCAATACTAGCGTTGATTGTGCATAGTATATGATTGAGGAGCTTGATCAATATTTGTAGTACCATCCACAACATCTCTATGTGACTACAAAGCATTCTTAAAACTGTATTCTGTGATTGTTTGTAAGTTAGATTGTTGCAGACCCGTTTTCAGTTTTTGTGTTAAAGATGCAACGAACACGTAGTCCTTACAGCACTTAGAAAACATCATATAACGTCACGCGCAGTGATCTGCGGCCACTGCGCCGTTGAAATGTCGCTATAGTCTAACGTCGCGCTTAGGGTCTGAGGCATGCTCTGTATAGCAAATGAACGGACTGGTTTCTCTGCAGCCTCTATTATCCAAGGATGTTCAATAATTCAACGAAACAAGTTATCATTTTCAAAAAAAACCTACTGTATTGTTGCTTGCATGTGATGTTTATAACAGGACAGATTTTCCACTACTCAACGGACCGTTTAAAGAACACACTCGCACACGTTCTGGAGTAAACACCGTCCTGGGATTGAGGCCAGCTGTTGGGCAAGTTGCCTCTGGCCGCACCCTCGTGACGCAAAACCTGGCCGCGGTGACATCACGCGCGGCAGGCAGTTCACTGCCGCCGAGACGCTGCTCTCTGCCGTGTGACGTCATCAGGCGAGCAGCTGCGGCGCAGCCTTGGCCGGGCCGTCGAGCAGCAAGTCGCCGCAGCCGTGCGCCGCCGGTTCCTCCTGTGGCAGGCCGGCGGCTGCCGGCGACAGCAGCGCCACGACGCCGGAACAGCCGCTCGCCGCCGCCACCTGCAGGGCGGTGCGGCCGTCGCTGTCGCGCGCCTCCACGTCTGTCAACGAAAAGAAATGAGAACCCACTTCAGTAGCCAAACAACGGTACTCAAACCATTAGGGTCAAAATTAAGCAGAGAGTTCTTGTTTTAGTAGTAGCCATCACATCGAGGCTTGTTTTGATGCAGCTCCGCATTCCAGTGAACCATGTACAGGATATTTCATTTTGCGTAACTACAGCTCCCTACTACATCAATTTGAACCTGATTATTGAGCTCAGACCTTGGACTCCCCTTACAGTTTAACTCACACCACTTCTTTCTAGCCGGCCGTTGTGGCCGAGCGCTTCTAGGGGCTTCAGTCTGGAACCGCGCGACCGCTACGGTAGCAGGTTCGAATCCTGCCTCGGGCATGGATGTGCTTGATGTCCTTAGGTTAGTTAGGTTTAAGTAGTCCTAAGTTCGAGGGGACTGATGACCTCAGATGTTAAGTCCCATAATGCTCAGAGCCAATTGAGCCCAACCACTTCTTTCCATTAACAAGTCCACTATTCATTGATGGGCTTCCGTATAGGTCAACAAACAGCCCAATTTAGTAGCTGAATCTTGAGGAGATGATTCCCAACTTAACGGTTCAAGATGATGCTGGCAATTTTGGTCGTCGTAGACATCGGTTCAAGGACCGACTGGTGCAGCTTCTAACAAACCCACCACAACAGAGGTCAAAATTTTAATAATGATTGTGGTGTTGCTCACGCTGCTAAATATTGCATTTTCGGGCAACAACAAAGTTATTATGTGGCAGGTGTCTTTAGAGCACAGTTAATAAAGTCATTTCACGTAATAATGAATAAACTAGGCACTCATCTTTTCGTGTTTCCCACGCTGGTCTCGTTGTAAAATCATGGCTCAATCGTCGAAAATCTAGGTGGTGATGATTCCAAGCTCGGATGCAAAGAGGCCTAGGTTTTATTATGCGATATTCAAAAGTTTTATAGATGTGTTTCACAAACCATTCTTGAAGACTGAACCTTTGAAAGTTAGCACAATGGTGTTGTAAAAAAGTAATCAGCACTCCGAATGTAAGTTACACTTGCTTTTTACTGCTTTCGTTGCAATATCATGTAACACACAAAACATCACTTCACAATACAAAACATACTTGAAAACATCTTCCTCGCTGTTAAAGTTCACGTTTTATAAGCTGACTGCAATTTACGTCTTTTCAACATGACGTCCAAGACTTGATTTTCTCAAGGTCCGACTCTCTAACAACTCTAACTAACTAATAATCGCTTAAGCGCCCAAAAATCAAGAGTTACAAGTACGTCAAAGATCATAGTGACAAAAGAAAGAATACGCATAAGAATAATATCATTGCAACATAAACATATCGATGTATCAAAGAACCTCTACACTAATGAAATAAAATCTGAATGTTGTCTCAGAAATATGTCAACTACTTTAGAGAAACGCAGTAGAATATTGCTGGTATCGAGAGGTTGAGTTGAGATGCCGTAATGGTTACGTAATTCAAGTACCATTACAAGCTCAGCATGCAAATGAACTCTGTAATGTTTTGCCACCTCTTTATAACTACAGCATCCCCCACTCAATTGAACCTGCTAACTGTAATGAAGTCTTGGTTTACCTCCACATTTTTCGTACTCATCACTTCCTTCCATTCCCAGATTTAGTATTTTTTCATCCCTCAGGAGATTACCTATAATACTTTCCAGTTTTTAACTAAGTTGTGCGATCAAGCTCTTCCCTCGTCACTTCCATACAGAACCTCTTATTAGATACTCGATCTACCCACTCAACCTTCAACGTACTTCTCCAGTATCCTGTTTCAAAAGCTTCTGTTCTCTTCCTTTTTGTAGTATTTATCGTTCATTTACCATATCCATACAAGCAACACAGCAAAATAAAAAAAAGTTTGATTGACAAAATTTAGGTTAAATTGCAACGGGAGAGTACGATAAAATACAATAAAGAATATTCTACAGCCAACAAAAAGCGACAAGTATCAATAAACAAAGAGAGCAGCAAAAATCCGAGAAGGTTTACTATATGATAAAGTGAAATCTTTAAGAAAATATAATACTGATACTAATAACCTACAACCTCCATCTGTATTCAACATCAGTGTCATAGTCTGAACGTAACAATAAAAATGCATGTGATGCAAAATTAGCGAATTCTTTAGGTTTTCTGTAGAGTTAATGTGCATTATGTGTCCTTCGTTTGAAGGTAATACGCTATGAATGTGAACGGGGGACCAGGAGATCAACAGAACGGGAGCGTATTTGCACAGTGAGATACCGGCCACAGCACTCAGTTGCCTCATCTATTATCGTTATCTGAACAAATTTCGGTGTCTCGTGCCAGTCACAAGTGGAAACTACACAGGACACAAATACACAGTCATGTGGCACCTGTCACATTGCACTAAGAATATATCTTGTAGAAGAGGCAACGTGTTTTCAGCGAGTGGTATTAAGATTACCAAATACATTCACGAATATGTCACACGAATAGGCGTCCAAAATATTCCTCACGGACCGTGGTCGTAAATTATCTCTCCCATTTTCTTTCCACTTCTTCTAGCTTCTGACAATATCCTGATTGCATCATTCTTGCCACATTGACATTCAGAAGGGAGTAGCACATATTCTAATATCTCCAGATAGCTCTATTCCAAGTCCCTCTGTTAACGAGTTGACAAATCACATTTTATGGTCGTTCATTGCGCCAATGGCGGTTTGACATTTCCATGTCCTAAGTCAATTCATCTGATAATCATTTCTTTATCGATTCCTTCACATTTTTCCGGCAGCCATTTCGCATTAACATCTCTGCACTACCTATTTATTTCATTCCTAAGTGACTTGTATTTCTGTTTGCCCGCATTTCCATTAACGTTTTTGTACTTCCTTCTTTAATCGATCACCTGACGTATTTCTCCTGTTACCCATGGTTTCTTCGTATTTATCTTCTTTGTAGCTATGATTTTCTCTCCAAGTACAGTAACTGACCTCTTTAAGGATCACCATTAACCTTCATCTGATATGCCGACTGAACTATTCCTCATCGGAATTTCTATAGCTTCAGAGCACTTAAAACTGATCTCTTCATTCCTTAACGCTTCCGTATTCCACTTCTTTGCGCATTGATTCTTCCTGACTAGTTTCTTAAACTTGCTGAAAAGAACTTCATCACTACTAAATTGTGATCTGAGTCTATATCTGCTCCTGGGTACGTCTTCCTTTCCAGTATCTGATTACGGAATCTCTGTCTGACCATGATCGTATCTCCCGGCCCTTTTCAAGTATACCTCCTGCTCTCGTGATTCTTGTACAGAGTAATCGCTGTTACTAGCTGAAATACATTATAGATTTCAATTAGTCTTTCTCTTCTCTCATTCCTAGCATCAAGCCCACATTCTCCAGTGATCCTTTCTTCCACTCCTTCCCCTACATCTTAATTCCAATTCCTCATGACTTTTTCATCCCATTTTACGTTCTGAATTACTCGTTGAATATTGTCATACACTTTGTCTGTCTCTTCATCTTTGGCTTGTGACGTGTATACCTCAACTACTATTGTCGGTGTCAGTCTGCTGTCGATTCTGATAAGAACAGCCCTATCCCTGAACAGCTCACAGTAACTGACTCCATGACCTATTTTCTTATTCATAAGGAATCCCCCCCATGAACCATGGACCTTGCCGTTGGTGGGGAGGCTTGCGTGCCTCAGCGATACAGATAGCCGTACCGTAGGTGCAACCACAACGGAGGGGTATCTGTTGAGAGGCCAGACAAACGTGTGGTTCCTGAAGAGGGGCAGCAGCCTTTTCAGTAGTTGCAAGGGCAACAGTCTGGATGATTGACTGATCTGGCCTTGTAACAATAACCAAAACGGCCTTGCTGTGCTGGTACTGCGAACGGCTGAAAGCAAGGGGAAACTACAGCCGTAATTTTTCCCGAGGGCATGCAGCTTTACTGTATGATTACATGATGATGGCGTCCTCTTGGGTAAAATATTCCGGAGGTAAAATAGTCCCCCATTCGGATCTCCGGGCGGGGACTACTCAAGAGGATGTCGTTATCAGGAGAAATTCATGGAGAAGAAATAAAAACTTTGAGGTTCGCCGATGACATTGTAATTCTGTCAGAGACAGCAAAGGACTTGGAAGAGCAGTTGAATGGAATGGACAGTGTCTTGAAAGGAGGATATAAGATGAACATCAACAAAAGCAAAACAAGGATAATGGAATGTAGTCTAATTAAGTCGGGTGATGCTGAGGGAATTAGATTAGGAAATGAGGCACTTAAAGTAGTAAAGGAGTTTTGCTATTTGGGGAGCAAAATAACTGATGATGGTCGAAGTAGAGAGGATATAAAATGTAGGCTGGCAATGGCAAGGAAAGCGTTTCTGAAGAAGAGAAATTTGTTAACATCCAGTATTGATTTAAGTGTCAGGAAGTCATTTCTGAAAGTATTCGTATGGAGTGTAGCCATGTATGGAAGTGAAACATGGACGATAAATAGTTTGGACAAGAAGAGAATAGAAGCTTTCGAAATGTGGTGCTACAGAAGAATGCAGAAGATTAGATGGGTAGATCACATAACGAATGAGGAAGTATTGAATAGGATTGGGGAGAAGAGAAGTTTGTGGCACAACTTGACCAGAAGAAGGGATCGGTTGGTAGGACATGTTCTGAGGCATCAAGGGATCACCAATTTAGTATTGGAGGGCAGCGTTAAGGGGAAAAATCGTAGAGGGAGACCAAGAGATGAATACACAAAGCAGATTCAGAAGGATGTAGGTTGCAGTAGGTACTGGGAGATGAAAAAGCTTGCACAGGATAGAGTAGCATGGAGAGCTGCATCAAACCAGTCTCAGGACTGAAGACCACAACAACAACAACAAGGAATCCTACTCTCGTTATACCATTTTCTGCTGATGCTGGGATTACCCTGTACTCATTCGACGCAAGTCCTTGGGTTTCTTCCATTTCACCTCACTGACTTCCACTATATTTGGACTGAGTCTTTTCATTTTCCTTTCAGATTTTGTAGCTTCCCCACCACGTTCAAGCATACGATATTCCACGCCCCGACTCGGGAACGTTATCCTGTAACTGGTTATTCAGTCTGTTTCTCATGGTGACATCGCCCATGGCAGTCCCCTCCCGCAGATCTAAATGGGGATTAGAGCGGAATCTTTTGCCATCGGAGGGATCATCGTAACTATTTCAGTTACAGGCCACATTTCCTGTGGATGAACATTACACATCTTTAATGCATTGGTTTCCATTTCCTCTTGTCGTTGATCATTGCTGATTCTCCCGCCTTGTAGAGGCCGTTTCCCACCCCAAGGTCAAGAGAGTGCCCTGAACTTCTGTCCACACCTCCGCCTTGTTTGACAAAGCCGTTGGCTGAAAGAAGGCCGCTGCTTATGCCGAACGTCTTCGGCCGCCATTGCTGGTGACTTTTACTCAAAATGTAAGTGGCAGCGGTGTTCGAACCCGCAATCCAAGACGTTTTGAATACTAATCAAAGAGCCTTTATTTCTTATTTTCTTCGTGATTGTTCGTTGCATTTCGTTTGGACGACTTCATTGGAGACCCGTTTAAGTTCACCGTTCATTCGTTTACTCAGGTTTTTTTTTTTTTTTTTTAACTACACAGGGCAGCCAGGCCTCTAACCGAACACGCTGAGCTACTCTGCCGGCAATCCCGAGACAACGAGTTCAATCGACCTTCTGAAACATCCCACAAGTTTTCCATTAGGCTGAGGTCTCAGACCAGACCATTTAAAGAAATACCAAAATATTTTATTGCAGCAGTCGACGAATGCACTTTCTCAAGTTCTGTTGTCCTGAAAATACAGGATAATACAGGACTGTTCTTCTTTTCTCAGAACAGGAAGCTTTCAGACGTGTCCCTCTCTTTCGGCATTTAGCTTTTTCTTAAGCGCGGTAGGGAGACCACACACAAACGATGAAAGTAGCCTCCAATACTCTACTACCACCTCCGTACTTCGCTGATGGAGCTGCACATTATCGCAGGTGAGCCCTTGCATCGGTTTGTCACTGTACACCGCCTCAAGCATCGATTAGCATTAATCAGACACCTGTGTGCCTTATAAGGAGCAGACAGACAATGGTCCCGCATTCCTTTTAACTCCCTGCGCACAATTATTGTGTTACGGGAACTGCTGGTACCGCTTTGCAAATAACGAGAGATTCCATCTGCTGATTTCATGCGATCTTTCACTACCACCCTCCGTAATGTTCCGTCTGTGTCCGTTCGCACATGACGTCTGCCTGATTTTGGTTTACTTTTGGTTGTTCTTTCCCGTTTCCGCTTCATAATCACATCACCAACAGTCGACGTGGGCAGTTTTAGAAGGACTGAAATATCCCTCATGGATATCAAGTAACTAGTCCACACTGGAAGTGACTGAGCTCGCCTGAACGAACATTTTAGCTGTTACCGCTGCTCTACTGAGAACACGACACTCCCCACTGCTTTTCATTCTGGCAGGTCCGCCTTTCATGAGTTGCAGTGGTCAGTTCCGTATGAAGAAGGGATGTCCATATACTTTTAACCAGGGAGCGTATGGTACCCCTATGAGGAAAGCCTAAAAGCAGAAATCGACTGTACAGAAAAAAGGCAGTGCGAATGATCAAAGTATTCTTTGTGTAGTAAAAGAGAGTGATAAAAATGTGATAAGATCTCAAGTCGTAGGTACTCCTCGAGAGCCACTAAAACCTGCAGACTACAGGGCACCTCTTTCAGGGTAGAAACTACGGATGCTGTCCAGCTCACTAAGTATCGAAGATCATGTAGTTGCGTTGATGACATTCGGGAAATAAGATTCTGAACAGAGGTGTAGGAGCAGTCTCTACTACCTCGCTCTGGCCTTGAATAAAATGCGGAGGTAGCTCACTGTATTTTGTGTATGTGATATTCCACAGCGGCTAAGTGTATGAATAAAGAAGACATGGCCGTCTCTAAGTTGCAATGTTGCTATAGTTGTTCAATGACTAATTTCAATAATATTGTCATCTTCTGTTGTTGTTGTTGTGGTCTTCAGTCCAGTGACTGGTTTGATGCAGCTCTCCATGCTACTCTATCCTGTGCAAGCTGCTTCATCTCCCGGTACGTACTGCAACCTACATCCTTCAGAACCTGTTTAGTATATTCATCTCTTGGTCTCCCTCTACGATTTTTACCCTCCACGCTGCCCTCCAATAGTAAATTGGTGATCCCTTGATGCCTCAGAACATGTGCTACCAACCGGTCCCTTCTTCTAGTCAAGTTGTGCCACAAACTCCTCTTCTCCCCAATTTTATTCAGTACCTCCTCATTAGTTGTGTGATCTACCCATCAAATCCCACCGAGCGAGGTGGCGCAGTGGTTAGACACTGGACTCGCATTTGGGAGGACGACGGTTCAATCCCGCGTCCGGCCATCCTGATTTAGGTTTTCCGTGATTTCCCTAAATCACTCCAGGCAAATGCCGGGATGGTTCCTCTGAAAGGGCACGGCCGACTTCCTTCCCCATCCTTCCCTAATCCGATGAGACCGATGACCACGCTGTCTGGTCTCCTTCCCCAAACAACCAACCAACCATCAAATCCTCAGCATTCTTCTGTAGCACCACATTTTGAAAGCTTCTATTCTCTTCTTGTCCAAGCTATTTATCGTCCATGTTTCACTTCCATACATGGCTACACTCCATACAAATACTTTCAGAAACAACTTTCTGACACTTAAATCTATACTCGATGTTCACAAATTTCTCTTGTTCAGAAACGCATTCCTTGCGATTGCCAGTCTACATTTTATATCCTCTCTACTTCGACCATCATCATTTATTTTTCTCCCCAAATAGCAAAACTCCTTTACTACTTTAAGTGTCTCATTTCCTAATCTAATTCCCTCAGCGTCACCCGACTTAATTCGACTACATTCCATTATCCTCGTTTTGCTTTTGTTGATGTTCATCTTACATCCTCCTTTCAAGACACTGTCGATTCCGTTCAACTGCTCTTCCAAGTCCTTTGCTGTCTCTGACAGAATTACAATGTCATCGGCGAACCTCTAAGTTTTTATTTCTTTTCCATGGATTTTAATACCTACTCTGTATTTTTCTTTTGTTTCCTTTACTGCTTGCTCAATATACAGATTGAATAACATCGGCGAGAGGCTACAACCCTGTCTCTCTCCCTTCCCAACCACTGCTTCCCTTTCACGCCCCTCGACTCTTATAACTGCCATCT
The DNA here is from genome assembly GCF_021461385.2 of Schistocerca piceifrons. NCBI lineage: Eukaryota > Metazoa > Arthropoda > Insecta > Orthoptera > Acrididae > Schistocerca > Schistocerca piceifrons. Next base: position 241,686,465 of record NC_060143.1, read on the forward strand.
GGTTTCTGTACAAATTGTAAATAGCCTTTCGCTCCCTGTATTTTACCCCTGCCACCTTCAGAAATTGAAAGAGAGTATTCCAGTCACCATTGTCAAAAGCTTTCTCTAAGTCTACAAATGCTAGAAACGTAGGCTTGCCTTTTCTTAATCTAGCTTCTAAGATAAGCCGTAGGGTCAGTGTTGCCTCACGTGTTCCAACATTTCTACGGAATCCAAACTGATCTTCCCCGAGGTCGGTTTCTACCAGTTTTTCCCTTCTAGCAAACGTAATTATATCATACTAGCTTGACAGGCCGAGCCATTGCTACCATACGCAATGGAAATTAGTCAGCCACGAACAAAGAAAATCATACTGCAACTAGGTATCGCTCGTGTGTTCTTCTTCCAAACCTTAATGTGTTGCACCGTAGAAACTCCCTTCCGCCATGCATCTCACAGCGAAATGCAGGGTTCATGGTAGAATCACCGGCGCTGTTAGCGCACATTAAGAGATTGGTGTTGGGCGGGTGAGGCCAGCACTTGCACAACGGTTCATTGCAACATCGAGGTGGATGATGGGTGTGGTCACCTAAGATATGCGTGATAATCGCCCTGGAGCCGCAGTATCCTGAGATAAGCTGAGCCGCAGAGCACACAGCTCACCTGCCCCGGCGTCGACGAGCACGCGGGCGACGGCCACGTGTCCCTCTGCGGCCGCCACGTGCAGCGGCGTCCTCTGGAACAGCGGCTCCCGCCGGTCCACGGACCCGCCGGCCCCAAGCAGCAGGCGGGCCACCTCAGCCTGGTCCCATTCGGCCGCGCGGTGCAGACTCGTCATGCCGAACCTGCGCATCATGGCCACCATCGCTACTGCTCGTATGTCAAGTACACAAGCGGCAAGACGCAGTCAATACTTTCGCTGTGCAGTGCCGATGGTACTGTTACCGACGACTGTGCCGCTAAAGCGGAGTTATTGTACGCAGTTTTCCAAAATTCCTTCACCAGGGAAGACGAATGGAATATTCCTGAATTCGAAACACGAACAGCTGCTAGCATGAGTGTCTTAGGAATAATCCATCGAACTACAGACCTATATCATTGACGTCGATCTGCAGTAAGGTTTTCGAGCATATACTGTACTCAAACTTTATGAATCACCTCGAAGGGAACGATCTATTGGTACGTAATCAGCATGGTTTCAGAAAGCATCGTTCTTGTGCAACGCAATTAGCTCTTTATTCGCACGAAGTAATGGCCGCTATCGACAGGGGATCTCTAGTTGATTCCGTATTTCTAGATTTCCGGAAAGCTTTTGACACCGTTCCTCACAAGCGACTTCTAATCAAGCTGCGGGCCTATGGGGTACCGTCTCAGTTGTGCGACTGGATTCGTGATTTCCTGTCAGTAAGGTCGCAGTTCGTAGTAATAGACGGCAAATCATCGAGTAAAACTGAAGTGATATCAAGTGTTCCCCAGGGAAGCATCCTGGGACCACTGCTGTTCCTGATGTATATAAATGACCGGGGTGACAATCTGAGCAGTTCTCTTAGGATGTTCGCAGATGATGCTGTAATTTACAGTCTAGTAAGGTCATCCGAAGACCAGTATCAGTTGCAAAGCGATTTAGAAAAGATTGCTGTATGGTGTGGCAGGTGGCAGTTGACGCTAAATAACGAAAAGTGTGAGGTGATCCACATGAGTTCCAAAAGAAATCCGTTGGAATTTGATTACTCGATAGATAGTACAGTTCTCAAGGCTGTCAATTCAACTAAGCACCTGGGTGTTAAAATTACGAACAACTTCAGTTGGAAACACCACATAGATAATATTGTGGGGAAGGCGAGCCAAAGGTTGCGTTTCATTGGCAGGACACTTAGAAGATGCAACAAGTCTACTAAAGAGAGAGCTTACACTACACTCGTTCGTCCTCTGTTAGAATATTGCTGCGCGGTGTGGGATCCTTACCAGGTGGGATTGACGGAGGACATTGAAAGGGTGCAAAAAAGGGCAACTCGTTTTGTATTATCACGTAATAGGGGAGAGAGTGTGGCAGATGTGATACGCGAGTTGGGATGGAAGTCATTAAAGCAAAGGCGTTTTTCGTCGCGGAGAGATCTATTTACGTAATTTCAGCCACCAACTTTCTCTTCCGAATCCGAAAATATTTTGCTGAGCCCAACCTACACAGGTAGGAATGATCATCAAAATAAAATAAGAGAAATCAGCGCACGAGCGGAAAGGTTTGGGTGTTCGTTTTTCCCGCGCGCTGTTCGGGAGTGGAATGATTGTGGTTCAATGAACCCTCTAACAAGCACTTAAATGTGAATTGCAGAGAAATCATGTAGATGTAGATGTAGATGTAGATGTAGAATGGAAGCCTTCTTCTTATTAATATTTTTCTCCTAATACTTCTGTTACAGACGACTTCTGTTACAGAAGACTAAGGAATTTAGTTAATAAAGAAGCTAGGAAAGCAAAAGAACGCTTTCTTGAAGAAATGTGCAGAGAATGTGTAGAGAAAAAAATGGCTGACATCGAAATAAGTGTCCAAGGAACAGAAAAGCAACCGAAATCACTCAACAGAGGAAAGTCTACTGGACCTGGCGGGATACCAATTCGATTCTACACAGAGTACGCGAAAGAACTTGCCCCCCTTCTAACAGACGTGTACCGCAAGTCTCTAGAGGAACGGAGGGTTCCAAATGATTGGAAAAGAGCACAGATAGTCCCAGTCTTCAAAAAGGGTCGTCGAGCAGATGCGCAAAACTATAGACCTATATCTCTGACGTCGATCTGTTGTTGAATTTTAGAACATGTTTTTTGCTCACGTATCATGTCGTTTCTGGAAACCCAGAATCTGCTCTGTAGGAATCAACATGGATTCCGGAAACAGTGATCGTATGAGATCCAACTCGTTTTATTTGTTCATGAGACCCAGAAAATATTAGATACAGGCTCCCAGGTAGATGCCATTTTCCTTGACTTCCGGAAGGCATTCGATACAGTTCCGCACTGTCGCCTGATAAACAAAGTAAGAGCCTACGGAATATCAGACCAGCTGTGTGGCTGGATAGAAGAGTTTTTAGCGAACAGAACACAGCATATTGTTCTCAATGGAGAGACGTCTACAGACGTTAAAGTAACCTCTGGAATGCCACAGGGGAGTGTTACGGGACCACTGCTTTTCACAATATATATAAATGACCTAGTAGATAGTGTCGGAAGTTCCGCGCGGCTTTTCGGGGATGATGCTGTAGTATCCAGAGAAGTTGCAGCATTAGAAAATTGTAGCGAAATGCAGGAAGACCTGCAGCAGATAGGCACTTGGTGCAGGGAGTGGCAACCGACCCATAACATAGACAAATGTAATGTATTGCGAATACATATAAAGAAGGCTCCTTTATTGTATGATTATATGATAGCGGAACAAACACTGGTAGCAGTTACTTCTGTAAAATATCTTGGAGTATGCATGCGGAACGATTTGAAGTGGAATGATCATATAAAATTAATTGTTGGTAAGGCGGGTACCAGGTTGAGATTCATTGGGAGAGTCCTTAGAAAATGTAGTCCATCAACAAAGGAGGTGGCTTACAAAACACTCGGTCGACCTATACTTGAGTATTGCTCATCAGTGTGGGATCCATACCAGGTCGGGTTGACGGAGGAGATTGAGAAGATCCAAAGTAGAGCGGCGCGTTTCGTCACAGGGTTATCTGGTAAGCGTGATAGCGTTACGGAGATGTTTAGCAAACTCAAGTGGCTGACTCTGCAAGAGAGGCGCTCTGCATCGCGGTGTAGCTTGCTGTCCAGGTTTTGAGAGGGTGCGTTTCTGGATGAGGTATCGAATACATTGCTTCCTCCTACTTATACCTCCCGAGGAAATCACGAATGTAAAATTAGAGACATTCGAGCGCTCACGGAGGCTTTCCGGCAGTCGTTCTTCCCGCGAACCATACGCGACTGGAACAGGAAAGGGAGGTAATGACAATGGCTCGTAAAGTGACCACCGCCACACACTGTTGGGTGGCTTGCGGAGTATAAATGTAGATGTAGATGTAGAAGTGGAAGAAAATATGCAAAACGGTAGAACTGATTTAGCCTACAGAACAGCAAATCAGTTTTTTAACAAACGTAAAACAACGCTCTCAGGCGCAATAGAAAATAAAGAGGGGAAAACGCTGTTTGGTGAAGACGTGGTGAAGAGATGGAAAGAATACATAGAGGAGTTGTATGCCGGAACACCTCTTTCGGAGGAAGTAATAGGAAGAGAAGAGCAAGCAGACGAAGATGAAAAGGGAGATGACATTCTGCAAGAAGAATTTGACAGAGCTCTAAAAGAACTATGGGACAACAAAGCAACGGGTATTGAGGACATCCCTGCAGAACTAATAAGAAATACTGGTGACGGCATGAAAATGGTGCTGTTTAAACTTATTAGATCCATCTATAACACAGGAGAAATACCGACAGACTTCCAGAAACGTGTCATTGTTCGTATACCAAAGAAGGCAGCAGCTACAAAATGCGAACAGGAGAGATAGCGACAGACTTCCAGAAATTTATCATTGTTCCTGTAGCAGAGAGGGCAGCAGCTACAAAATGTGAACAGTACCGAACTCAAAGCCTAATATCACATGCATCAAAAATTCTCATACAAATAGTTCTGAAGAGAATTGAAGAGAAGGTGAAGGATATGCTGAGTGAAGATCAGTTTGGTTTCAGAAGTAGATTGGGAACCGAGAGGCAATTCTGGCATTGAGACTCGTTATCGAAAATCAATTACAGAAAAATAAACCAACTTATAATGCCTTTGTAGACATGGAAAATGCATTTTATAACGTTATCTGGCAAGAGATGTTCAGAGTACTGAGGAAAAGCGGAATAAAGTACAAAGACATCCGTGTGATACTCAGTTTCTATAAGAATGAGGTGGCAGTGATTAGCAACTGTCACCATGAACAAGAACCAAATATTAGGAAAGGGGTAAGGCAAGGATGTGCTCTCTCTCGTCTAATATTCAACGCTTACATCCGGGAAGCTATAAACCAAGTTCGAGAAATTACTGAGGTGGGGATCAAAATTAATTGGCAGAAGACAGACATGCTACGTTATGCAGGTGATATTGCTATTGTCACAGAGACAAAAGAAGATCTAGAGGAAGTAATCAGAACAATGGAAAAAATTCTATGCAATCTGTACGGAATGAGAATAAATAAGAAAAAGACTTAAAGTGATGGTATGCAGTACAGGAGCAAGATATGAACCTCTGAGAATGAGAATTGGAAGAGAGGAGCTGGAAGTGATAGAGGAATTTACTTACCTGGGAAGAAAAATCACAAGAGATGGAAGAAGGCGGAAAGAAAATGCGACCGGAATACAAAAGGACAAAATTGCATTTAATCGGAGAAGAAATTTACTCACGAGCAACAACATGTCTTAAAATAAGGAAACGTATCATACAAGGTTTCGTTTGGAGTGTGGCCCTATGCGGATGTGAAACTTGGACAATTGGAAGAGAAGAGAGAAGACGGCTAGAGGCCCTGGAGATGTGGTGCTATAGAAGGATGATGAAGATCAGCTGAAGAGACAAAGTAACAAATGAAGAGGTTCTTAGAAGAGTACAGGAAACTAGATCTCTGTGGAGGCACATCCAAACAAGAAGAGACAAACTTGTGGGGCCGCGCGGGATTAGCCGAGCGGTCTGAGGCGCTGCAGTCATGGACTGTGCGGATGGTCCCGACGGAGGTTCGAGTCCTCCCTCGGGAATGGGTGTGTGTGTTTGTCCTTAGGGTAATTTAGGTTATGTAGTGTGTAAGCTTAGGGACTGATTACCTTATCAGTTAAGTGCCATAAGATTTCTCACACATTTTTGAACAAACTTGTGGGGCACATCCTACGACACAACGACATCATTGGATCAATAGCAGAAGGAGCTATCGAGGGAAGGAATCGGCGGCGGCGACCAAGGATATCATACGCGCACCAGATCATGAATGATGTTGGCTGTAACACATACGTGGAAATGAAGAGGAAGGCAGACAAGAGGGGAATGGCGCTCTGCTGCAAACCAACCTCTGGGTTGAACACCAAAAGGAAAGAAGACTTCTGTTACACTAAGACGGCAGTCAATATTGCTCTGTGTATTACATTCGCTTGCCAACACTCTGCCTTCTTTGAATACACTGACGGAAAAACTGCAGCACCAAGAAATAATCTAGAGTAATGAAATTTCGTGAATATATTTGTCTAGGTAATATATTTAAATGATTATCATTTTTAGATCACAGGTTGATGTAAGCGATATAAGTCATTGCAGATCAGAAATGCTGGTGCGTTAATAACAAGTGTAACTGCCAAAATGTTGGATGCTAGCATGACAACGTGCGTGCATTCTACCATACAGGTGCCGAATGTCAGTTTGTGGGAAGGAGTTCCATGCCTGTTGCACTTCACCGGTAAGTACAGGGACGGTTAATACTGGTTGTGGGCGATGCTTGAGCTCGTGTTTGATTGGAGACTGATCTTGTGATAGAGCAGGCCAAGTCAACATGACACCACCTTGTAGCGCACGTAGTGTTAAGACGGTGGTATGGGGACGAGCGTTATCCTGTTGCAGAAAACACTCTATAATTCTGTTCGCGAATGCCAGCAAAGCAGATCGAATCTCCACACTGACTCACAGATTTGCAGGCAACGTGCCTGGGATAACCGCGAGAGTGCTCCTGCCTTTATACAAAATCACACCCTCGATCATAACCCCAGATGTAGATGCAGTGCGTCTAGGCCGAAGACAGGTTGATTACAGGTGACCATCTGGCCTGCTGTTAACCAACACATGGCGGTCAGTGGCTACGAGGCAGGACAGGCTCTCATCAGGAAATACAACACAGCTCAACGTTCACATCGCATCCCAACGAGTTCTCGTCAGACACCAGTGACAGCGCTAGTGGTGGTGGTTTTCGTTCAGTGGAATGCACGGTATAGTGCTCCAGGCACGGAGCTGTCCATCAAGTAACCGATTTGTAACAGTTCATTGTGTCACTGTGGTGCAAACTGCTGCTCGAATTGCTGGTGCAGACGCAGTACGATGCGCCAGAGCCATACGCCGGACACAACGGTCTTCCAGAGCTCTGTCTTCTTGCCACCGTACATGCCCGTGACCACCGCTGCTAGCAGTAGTGTACAGTAGATAAATTCCGGACAAGTATTTCAGTAATATCAAGGAAGGAGAGACTCACCTGTCTTCCGCGTCGGGGTCGGCGCCGGCGGAGAGCAGCGCCCGAAGCGCCGCCTGGTGGCCGCCCTCGGTGGCGAGGTGCAGCGCCGTCTGCCCCCAGCGGCCGTCCTTGGCGTCGGGGGCGGCGTCGCTAGCGGAGAGCAGCTCTCGCGCGGCGCCGGCCCAGCCCCTGTCGGCGGCGCGGTGCAGCGGCGTCTGCCCCCAGCGCCAGTCGGCGGCGGAGGAGGCGGCGCCCGCCCCCAGCAGCAGGCGCACCGCCGCGGAGTAGCCCGCCTCCGCCGCCAGGTAGAGCGGCGTGCGCCCCAGGCGGTCACGCGGGTCCGTCCCGGAGGCGTCGAGCAGCAGGCGCACCACCTCGTAGTGGCCGGCGGCGGCGGCGCCGTGCAACGGCGTCCACCCATCCGCGTCCGCCGCCCCCGCGTCGGCGCCCGCCTCCAGCAGCGCCTCCGCAGTGCTCACGTGTCCGCCGGCCGCGGCGCGGTGCAGCGGCGTCGCCTGCCACAACAGCGGCTTCTTTGGGACCAATTGGTCTGTACACGGAGGGCAAGCTAAGTTCCGTGGTCGCATATCGAGTTGTCTACACCGTCAGATTGTGAGGGGGTCGGTAAGAGTGAAGTCCTCTGTGTGCATAGCTGAGAGTCGTGCAATACCAACCGGCTGCTGCTGTGATCTCACTTTCCGCCCCCAAATGGTGGAAGAGTGCAGTGAGCAGAAGCAAATTTGTGTAACCCCGTGCACTGCAGTCGAATATCTCTTCAGTGCTTTGTCCGCTCTGAGTGCTTGATGGTGTTGCTGTAGCTCCTAGCGCAGGGAATAATTTTGAGGGTAGGTGCTCCTTTTTAGGATAAGTGATTCATTTCACTGATATATCTCGGTTATCTATATTATGTGAGGAATAACATCCACAAAATATTTCATGATAATTTCTTTAAAAGAACGTACAATATGTCTAGATCCATCTTCGTGTTTGTCGTGCAGTACTGGTTACCCGACTGTCGTTCAGTGTTGGCCAAAAGTAATATAAGTTTTTAAATTATGTTTCCTTCTTCTTACTTCCACTCAAATTGGAAAGGTGGAAAATGGGAAAAGAGTAAATGGAAAATAAACTGAAGAGTGCACGGAAATGACTGCGAACAATTTTATGTGTAACGAAAGGACCGCGCGGCAGGAGCTTAAGCGTTTTTAACTATTAGAAAAGAAAAAGATCGTCATCGAAGAGTCGATATTAAAAACATCAAAAATACAAACTAAAATATAGTTGAAGAAAGCTGAACTTAAGTCGGGTGCTGCAAAATAAAATAAACACGCGAAGGGTGGCCATCGAAAACTAATTATAATGCGAGGAAAAAAACTGGAATTTACTGGAGATAAAGGGTTAAGAGCAGGGACTGAAAAGTGCATGATGTGTTTGGAGTTATTTGAAGAAGACTGAGTGCTGTGTACTAAGTGCATAAACTAAACTAAACTCCTTCTGAGCAGGCCTTATTTTCTAGGAGCACTTCTGAGAAAATTTAGAGAACCAGCAATTGAAGCCGGTTGCCGATCGATTCTACGGCCGGCAACGTACATTTCGCGTAAGGACCACGAAGATAAAATAAGAGAAATCAGGGTTCGTAAGAAGGCGTATGTGCTATTTACGAGTGGAATAGGAAAGGATATGGCTAGTTGTGGTACAGGGTACCTTCCATCACGCACCATACGGCTCATGGAGTATATGTAGACCCTCTCATCGACACCGAGGTCGTCTGGACGAAACACTAGCTCGGACTGGTCGTAGTTAGAGACGAGAAGCAACCGTGCCGTTTTCGAAGAAACGATCCCCCACTGCAGAGATGACTGCTTTTACTGCAAGTGTGGTTGTGTAAGTTTTGAGATTACATTACAAATCTTACTACTTGTGAAGGAAA